>NW_011359375.1:1899-6518 GCF_000735185.1 Notothenia coriiceps
GGGGGGGGGTGAGGGCTGAGAGTAAAGATGTTGGGATTGTGAATGTACGAGACTTGTTGGACAATTCAAATTTAAACTACTGCAAAAATGTGAAACTGGAGTGCAAGGGCTCCTTCAAAAACCGGAAAGAATATTGACGTCCTGCAAGTTACCAACTACAGGAGGAGTAAGTTCAGGAGCTGCTAGACAAAAACAGACTAGGCTGGAGTGGTGACTGTATCAGCAGAGAAAGAAAGATTCCTTTTCCTCAGGAGTTTCCCGAGGTCCTAGGATTAATCCCATATGAGCCGGAATGGCGACTGTTGCTGTGAGGGAGTGCGTTCTTCTTTCAACCAGAAGGTTGTTGGTTCGGTCCCAGCCTGTGCAGTCAACATGTCGATGTATCCTTTGGCAAGATACTTAACCCTCAATTGCTCCTGATGGCCAACGGTGTATGAATGTGTAAGAGTGTTAGATTCCCTAGAGCAAGTGGCACTGCTCTGCATGAATGAGGTGTGAATGGGTGAATTACTTGTAGAATTTAAAGAGCTTCGAAGGGTTGAAAATACCTGATAAAGCTCTATAAATACAATCTATTTATTTTAATAAACAAAATATTGTTTTCATTTGAGGGTATTCTCTTTAGATTTTGTGTCCAAATCTCCTGTCAAAACTGCCAAGAACATTGATGCTCCCAAGAAGATGAACCAATTTAAACTTGACTTTGTATCTGATACTACTGATCGTGTTGTTCCTGTACACATTTAATACAGGGTGTAATGAAGTTCACGTCCTCTAGGGGCCACTGGCCGGGCTCTAGACTTTATTCTTGTTTATTTATTATTATCGATGTCCTATTATGAACTGTAATGCATTTTGTGGGTATCAGTCAATTCCATTTCATTGCTTTTTGCAGAGTGGGGATGAATTAGAATTAGGGAGGAACAAACGGGAGGGGCCAGATGATAGTTGGTGGGGGATACAGCTTCATTAAGACACCAGTTAGAGTATTTGTGACTGCAGAGCGAGGAGACAGCTCTGACCAAGAGTTATTAGTCAGCAGCAGCACTCAGCGTTGAGGCCGGCTCCGTCCCACGCTCCAGCACACCAGACCATTGGCTCCATCGCCGTGCCAACGCACAGCTTTAGCTGTTATTGGCAATCAGGCCTCTACCTGTGGCGGTGGCACTTTTCCAGCTCTGATGATGATGACTTGTTTGAGGAAGATTCTACCTGCAGTGACGACACCCTGCCCGGGATGGAAGAGAAACACAGAGAGAGAATTGCATTTCCACCCGACTGACTCTGGCAGATCCCATCTCAGGACGTGCTGTGTGCATTCAAATCTTGCATTAATTAACTTTTTCTCATTCACAATACATGGATTACATATTAATAGCAGGTGAAAAACATAACCCTCCCAACTTTTCCACACTTTCCTCCTCGTATCACTTTTCCTTAGTTGTACCTCTCGGGGCTCAAACACAGTGGGCCACCAGCTCTTAATGATGAAGGACAAAAACCACCGCTGTGCACTTCAGCTACTGCTATATTGTTCTGATACTGTAATGAGACTGAACCAGCAGTGTGTGTGTGTGTGTGTGTGTGTCTGTGTTTGAGAGTGTGTGTGTCTGGGTGTGTCTGTGTTTGAAAGTGTGTGTGTCTGTGTTTGAGAGTGTGTGTATGTGTGTGTGTGTGTGTGTGTGTGTGTGTTGCGTTATCGTTGTCTAATGTTTAGACTTAAGGGCTCAGATGAAGATTCAATTACTGTGGCCTGTTGTTGTTCACAGCCCATGGCTACACACACACCCACTCACACACACACACACACACACACACACACACACACACACACACACACACACACACACACACACACACACACATAATCAGGAGCGTGTACTCTCACATTGGAGCACGGATCTATATACTGTCACAAGATTGCCCACACACACTTCATAAGATGTCCATAGTTCATTGACTCAGTGAAATTTGAATGCCCTCAATACACAGATAAACAAGCGTGCACGTACACACTCACAACACTCTCAACAACAAAGTCATTTGAGACCCCCGAAGGAGCAATATCCAAATCTGCCAAAGAGAAAAGAATGATAATTCTGTTGAGAGTCAATCTCGGGGCGCTTTGTGATTATGGTTATTTATTTGGAGCCGCGCGGTACAGTCAGCGTCAGAATGAACGCAAATATCGATCTCTTTTAGGATATGAAAACACCTGCAGGCCTCAAATCATTCCTCGCAGCCTCTCTCCACAACAGTCATTCATTGGCTCCATCTCAGATTCTATTCTATTACCCCCCTCCCCCTCCTCCACTTTAGTTTCACTTCACTCGCTCGTTACGGCCTCCTCATATTCTTACCAGATGGGTCATCGGAAGAAAATAAGTATTTCTTCCTCTTGTGTTTAGTCTGTGAGGTTCACTTTCGCTACTTTTAAAAAAACAGCAGCCAAATACAAACACCAACAAGTTAAAGGGTAGAGTGTAATGTTTTCTTTGCAAACACAGCAGCAGGGAGGCCTCTAACTGTCTGTTTGGCTCTCCATGGAATGTTCTGATATTATTCATGGTCTCCAGAGGATGAATATACATCTTTTTGCTCACCTCTAATTGTATTTTAAGACCATAATCTGTGTTCTACATGTGGTAAACTGATAGACACAGGTTCATGAAAGTGTCAGTGTTATTAATGGTTCAAATTGCTGGAAGATGAACATTACTGATTAACTCCTACCATCACACATTTCCTCTCATATCACTCTTAACACTATTTTCCCTATATGTAAAGCTTCACTTATCAATACTTTACTTACATCTATCAAACTAAGACCTGTAATTGATCCCCTTGAATCATAAACACTCTATATCTACTGCATTTTCCAACATCTTTCAGCTCCATGTTTAGTTTTTATAGCATATTTATTATGTGGTCTAACAGTCCTTTAATAAATCCAATGTAAAACCTGCCGATCAGTTACCTGCAGACCGACAGTTAGAGACTAGCTGGTTAATGTAGTGGAGCCAGCGTTGTAGTCCGGTCACCAAATCTCGAGTCCGAGTCACCCTCAAGTCCCCACTCTTCGAGTCAGAGTCCAAGTCCGAGTCACCCAAGAAGAGTCAGAGTTCGAGTCCGAGTCCAAGTCCGAGTCACAAGTCTGAGTCGCCATGTATTAATCTGAGTGGATACACTTGCTGCTGGTTTTGTTCTGATTAATCAATATTTTGTATTGTCTACATTGCTTTTATCCTTTGATTTTCTGCATTGCTTTTATTCTGTCTATACAATTGCTGTGAAGCACTTTGGGCTGCAATTCTTGTATGAAAGGTGCTATCCAAATATAAGGCTTATTATACACATTATTATTATTGTAATTATTAAGGTTGGGTCGAGTTTCAAGAAAGCCTTCAAAGAGCTGCTTCACAAACAAAAATGGTTTACATTAAACACAATGACCCACTGTCAGCATTTCAGGTTTACTTGCATGTAAGAGAAGAGAGAGAAAAGGGAAAGACAAAGTAGTCAGAAAGAGAAATGCCCAGTTTAGTTTTATGTATACATTGTCTGTTAATTGTTAACTGAATTCAAGAGTGTGAGTCCGAATCCATCACTACGCGAGACCGAGTCGAGTCACGGAAATCGGCACTCGAGTCTAACTCCAGTCCGAGTCCAGCACGAGTGTGAAAGGGGCATCAGTCACACAGCCATAGTCAGGTCGAACCGGATGACTGCGGGGCCCCGCATGTTGCCCCTTTCACACCAACGCGGTTCCAGGGCCTGTTCGGAGCTTGAGCCTGATAAGCACCGGTTTTTCCTGTTCACGCCGCAGCGGACAACTCTTTTCCCCGAAAACCGGTTCTTACCAAGCTCAAAAATTGTTTCGGTATAGAGCTTGCGAGAATAACCTGAGCTAAAAGTTCATGGAGAGTACGGCAAATACAAGTCGAAACAAGCAGTAGCGCTGAGCAAAGTGTGATAGAACACAACCACACACTTATAAAAAAAAACACACTTTATAAAGTCAGGCAAGACTAACCAGGCTTTGTGTGATTCTGTTTATTTGTACCTTACTTTGACCATCCGTTCACTGTTATTGATCATTGTGGAGAGCAGGCAGACGTTTTGTTTTGTATTATAGCAGCTATCGGATGGAATCAATACATGGGCTGCACAGGTTGTCATGTCCGACTATCACAAGTAGAATCATAATGAAAAATACGCCGGTAAAATGTGCCTGTAGAAAATAATTTACTAGCAGTATTTACTTGCGGTACCGAGGTGGGCCGGTCGGATAAGTCACTAGCACCCCACCCCCATTGACAATTTACTAGAGGTATTTACTAGCGGTATTTACTTGCGGTACCGAAGTGGGCTGGTCGAGAGTCCCGGGCTGATTTTTAGTCCCAGTCCGCCCCTGCTTGGAGAAGTAGTTATTTTATTTAATCTGGCTAGTTCTCATGATTAAAAGTAACACGATCATCGACCCGACACAGTCCCCCATTGTTGTTGTTGTGAGCGAAGCACGGAGCTACACTGAACAAAAATATAAATGCAACACTTTTGTTTTTGCTCCCATTTTTCATGAGATGAACTCAAAGATCTAAAACATTTTCTATTTACAC
>NW_011359376.1:0-1926 GCF_000735185.1 Notothenia coriiceps
CATTTGAACAGGATTAGGTTGCATACAGTGTAATGGATTTACCATGTAAATAACATTGTAATACAAATTGATGTATGTTTTATATTATTAAGGCATAAGTAGCTTTCAAAATTGCAAAAAATATATGTTAATGGTTCATATTACTGTTCAAAATTATATAATATTATAAAGACAGAAATCACTTTAAAGATATGTTTAGTGTTGATATTACTGTTTAATATTGTGTTAAGAATGTTTATAACAGAACACACAATGAATGTAATGAATGACAAACAAAAGATAAATACAAAAAATGTTTAGAAGAATAACTGATTATTGATTATTAATAAAAATATATATTAAGAAAATGTATTAAGCTGTATGATTAATTTTTCATATTTTCCATCATAATGTACTCATCATTTAAAAAAGAAATTGCAACAGGGGGGTCCCCACCAGAGGATAAAGCTATATGGGGGTCCTTGGCATGGCAAAGTTTGGGAACCCCTGAGGCGACCACCTATGCCAAAAACCGGCCCTGTACACCATGCTAAATATATGTCTGCATAAAGCTGAGTTATGATCGGTCATAATAACACAACATTTGGTGATGATTAAAAAGTTTACAGGGAGATTTACTCCCATACTTTTGGCCATACTCACGCAGCCCTACAAATGAATTGAGATTTCCACACAAATGTTCTTTAGCAAGTGTGCAGAGCAGTGTTGATTTAAAAAATCAATTTGAAGGTTGGATATTTGTAAACATTTTTTGTGTATATATATTAATAATTTAAGATTTATTTTTTATAGTACTTTCTATTTTTATTGTGATATTTGGTGGCACCAATGTGCATTTGATACAGATAATGGAGCAGTTGCTTTAGGGCCACAGTGTATATCCCTTAAGGTCAAATAATGAGATCCTCGACCCCTGCCCCCTCCCAACTTAACTCCTGTGACCGAGCCCTAATATATGCATGGATTAATATCATGGATGAATAATAAGAACTTAAAGAAGAATATACCTTAAACAAATTAGTTGTCACTTTGCCACTTGGACGTAACACTAAACGCACCTGCATTCGAATCAGCGCAATTAGCTAGGCATTAGTAGTAGAGCACGATCTGCCAGAAATGATCACACTCCCGCAACCCTATATTAAAGATATTTAATAATGTTTGTACTGTTTTATTCTCAACTTTTATTTATTTATTCATTTATTTATTATTTTATTTCTGCATTTATTTTCTCATTTATTTCCGTATTTATTTATTCATTCATAGTTATTTATGCATTTTTGTATTTATACTTATGTCACGTTCCGTCCTCCATAAATAAAGTCACATTACCTTATAAGAATTGAACTCATAACCTTAAAGCTTACAACGAGGCCTTAAAGACACATTTGTGTATTTGATTTCATAATTTTTAATCAATCAATCAACAACTTTATTAATCCCGCAAGGGGCAATTGGTTATGAGCAGCAGCTTGTGTCATGTACACAGGCAGGAACATACAGGAAGACACACAGATACACCCGGGAGCACAGATGTGGATCATTCCAATTTACACTATAAATAGTTCATAGCATCACAATAATAAATACATAAATAAATAATCAAGTTAAAAGCCTTTCAAGAATTTAAAAGTTTGAGTGCATAAGGGATGAATGATTTTGAAAAGCGATTAGTCCTTTGAGCAGGTAGAGCATATCTTCGCCCTGATGGCAACAGAGAACATGACCAGAATGCTCTCTGCTTTCCGCAGAATCTGTTGGTTACAGAAGGAGTTTAAGTCTCTCTGGTTCACGCCGATGATCTTGGAGCAGGTTTTAACAAAGCTGTTCAGGCGGTTTCATTTAATTTCAAACCTTTATTTATCCAGATTGTCCCTTGAGATCATAGATCAAGGGACACCTGCAGCAATTAGCTTCCACATGAAA
>NW_011359377.1:0-4576 GCF_000735185.1 Notothenia coriiceps
TAGCATTACAGCATGCACACTAGGCAAACACTCCCAAAATCTCAAAATACACATCAATTTTCAAGGGTTAAAGGTATTTAGTAGACTATATTTTGGTGTCATCTGTGTTTACGTTACTTAAGAGGCAGGATGTCCCGCTAATGTTTAAATAACCCAAAACTACTTTAACCTCCTTTCTTTACCTCATATAATAAGCTTTTTACCTCTTTGGTGAGATCTACAGAGCTCATTCACATCCATCCTGTCATCACACAGTGTCGCTGTGCAGAGGCTCAGATGTTTTTAACTGTGTATTGCTGTCTGTCTGTCTGTCTGTCTGTCTGTCTGTCTGTCTGTCTGTCTGTCTGTCTGTCTGTCTGTAGGTCTGGTTTCTCTGTCTGTCTCTCTGTCTGCTTTATCACAAATGTACTCACCCTTTCTGCTCATCATTCATCAGTCTTTATCACTTGTATTTACTGTATAGTCCATTTAACTCTATAGCACTGCTCCAAGTCAGGGATAATGCCATTGTGGCTGCATCTGTCCTAACCTTCACTACATTAAATGACAGCTGTGGTGAGAGCAGGAAACAGCTGGAGCGCCGCCATACTGAGTAATTACTGCCTAGGCAAAGCACACGCACAGCAGCTGTTTTAGAGAGAGGTTTCATTGACTCAACTGGTTTTCATCCATTTCAATGATCCTTTTCCATTCTTCATGTTCTTCTACATGTTCTGCACATCTCATTTCCCTCGTGTCCCTACAGCAGGGATGCTACATTTTAAAAATTGGTTTCAACTAACACGAATGGCCCATAAGGCTAGATGGAAATATGAACAAAATACTTTGAAATGTTTGTATGTTGCAGCAGTTGTGACAATAATGTGGGAAACTACCAGATATCTGTACTTAAAGGAATACCAAATAACCCTGTGTTACCTTGAATTATGGGAGAACGTTTGGTTTTTCTTGCATACCTCCAGCTTGAACGAAGAATTAAATATATTGAATTGAACGAAATCATGGCCATTCTTAGTGGAAACGTCGCTTTACAAACTCTCACACAACTCAGGTGGGCAATTTGGCACGAGGAAACCAAAGAGGGAACACTGTAGAGTAAATATTACGAGTGTAGAGTTTGACACAAGCATCAGGTTCAGAAACCAATCACTCTCTTGGTTAGCTCGCCAATCGTCAAAATACTAAATCGTCACAAAAAAAAACGTTTCCTTGTCGGGATGGTTTCAGATTCATAACCAACACATACAATTAAACAGATACAACTTCAACATGAGACGGACTTCAGATATTTACAATAGGTTTAAGTTTCAAGAATCTGTATTACTAGCCTTTGTTGGTTGGGTTTCGAAAGTGAGCCATGTGCTTCTGTTTGTTGCACAAAGTATTTGCAGCAATGGGCATTTCTTTTTGGGTTGTTTGGTCCAAAGCTATTTGTTCAGAATGGGCCATCGTACAATGGCATAGCACCATTGTTGTATGCCACGAGCTCATGACATTTAAAGGAACATACTGCATGTCATTAGTTATTTGACGTGTTGGAGAAGTCCAATTTCCCCTCTGTGGGAGGATTAAGGGTATAGGAAATAGAAAATGTCCTATGTCGCAAAATAAGACACTAAGGTCTTAAAAATGATGGACCATCCCCTCTTCCATCGTCCATCACTTTAACCCCTCCATACATTTCATTTCTGCAACGGCCACATATTTGTCGACTCCTCCTTCTTCTTCTTCTTCTTCTTCATCCTCCCACCTTTTAACATCCAACATTTTCCTTCACCACCTTTTTGATTTACTTTGTAACCTCAACCTTCTTTGTTTTTAATTTGTCTTTCCCCCTCCCCTCTCCCTCCTTCTTTCTTTCATGTAACTCTCTGTTTTGTCGTCTGTTGGCGGTGGTTCACTGTTGGCTGGCTGTGTGTGTGTGTGTGTGTGTGTGTGTGTGTGTGTGTGTGTGTGTGTGTGTGTATGTCGGTGTGTGTGTGTGTGTGTCGTCGCGGTGGGTGTTATTTTAGGTTTGGCCAGCACAGTCATTTGCACTCAACAGTTTCAAAAGATACCGCTGGTTCCTCCGGCAACGGTTGCCCCTGCAAACTCGATATTGAACGGCAACGACACCACCTTCCATCAGATCCATATCCTGCCTCCACCGCCTCCTCCTCCACCTCCACATTCCCATCAGCCACTGCTTCCACTTTTCACTTCCTTTGGCTATAGCAAGTCGCCCGTGACAAGCCCACAGGGAGAAACCCCCACTGCCCCAGGTACACGCCCCCTTTTCTCATTATTTGTATTATTATTATTATGATTATTATATTTATTATGATTATCAAAGCTTCAAGGGATGCTTTTTTCTTTGCACACTTGAGCAAAACTCTATTTCTGATTGGTCATGTAAAAATCTAATTTAAATGCAGTTATAAAAAAGGCATCCATTGAAGTTTTCTGTTATGGATCATTATTTATGTATCTTTATGTGTTGATCATACTGTATAGCTTTTATTTTTCTGTTGTTGCTGTTATCATCTCCATTTCAGAGAAACACTTTTAGACAGGAGTATAAGATGTTTAAGCCACTTGCTAAGCTAATGGGTATGCTAAAATGCTAATTTATTTAAGTATTAAGATTAAGTTATGCAGGTCTTGTGTTTGGTCATCAAATATATCTTTGCTCTACAGTTTAACTATAATCTAACATTGGGATTATAAATTGATTGAAGGGTTTAAAGAAGTTGTAGTGTTGTAAAAATACAGCTAATGTTGCGAGCTTTATTTTTTGAAAATACTGCTATAGAGAAACAGAATATCTATAGTTCAACGTTGTGGTTAATACAAACTATAACACCAAAAGCAGACACAGATAATTGAACATTTTGTAAGAAAGGCTAATTGTATTTGCTTTTATTTTTACTGAGAGTTGATAAGGAGATTGACTCTGCTAGTAGACGCTTAGCTTAGCACAGAAGCTTCTAGCTCATAGCTTAGCTTAGCACAGAAGCTTCTAGCTTGGCTCTTTGCATATGGTAACATATCCATCAATTAGTCCCAACAAATACATGTGGTTAAGCTAGGCTACGTCTATTTTCACTACTCTTAGCTTTGAGGTTAAGCTGCCGCTATTAGACGGTTAGCATAGCTTAGCTTAGCACAGAAGCATCTAGCTTGGCCCTTTGTAACACATCCATCAATAACTCCAGAAACGATCCATTGTTAAAATAGGCTAGCATCTGTCGCTAGTAGTCGGTTAAGTTAGCTTCCAAACGTAATAAAATGTGTAAACAAGCACCTCTAAATTACCTCTAAAAAGTAAAAAAATAGAAAATGTACAGTCTTTGAGTAACTGTAATTATTAGCTTGACACCTATATGCAGAACGTCATAATTCAATGGATATAGCCTCTGAACAACCTGTAATTCTTGTTAAATTGGTAGTGATTGACATTAGGACCCACTTAATTGAAGAATCTTTAGTGAATACCTACGCTAGTGAGGAAGAATAGATGTTGGGAGGTAGAAACTCACCATTTTGCCTCAGACCTCTGTTCACCTGATTTAGTTTGTGCCTTATTTAAATGTCTTTTCGTTTTACCTTATTTTTCCTTCATCTTCGTTCTTTCCTCTTCCCCCCGTACATCTCCAGTAACTTTCACCAAGACAAATCCTGCAAGTTTCTGAACCCCAGACATCACACACATCCCTCTCCTGACCAGACTGTGTGTTTTCGTTCTGTCCTGCCTCGTCCTGCGTGTTATCGTCACGTCTGATCATTTAACACCACTTACCCACCTTGCACTTATACCCTCAATGTGTGTGTGAGAGTGTGTGTGTTGGTGGTGAAGGGTGGGAATAGTAAAGTTAAGATAGTGCTCGGTTTTGGACGGGGGATTGTGCTGAAACACAACTGTTAATTTTAACTATTTCAAAACCAAACCCAATGGGTCTCGGCAAAATTGTCTTTTTGTTTGGGAAAGATTGCCGTTAAAGATGTTTACATTTAGAGGTAAAGGTAAAGCTTTGATGACATTAACCAGGGATATTTTCTTTTCAGCTTAGAAATTAAGAATATATTTAATTGAAAATGTGTTATGTAAGGGACCTAAAATGTATTGTTAGAAAAATGTGTCACATGGGATGTTTTGCAGGTAAGGTATTCACTGACTTTGACATTTCTGTTCTGTAAATGGGAAACTTTACTGGTCACCATTTTGTTTCCTCCAAGAGAATAAACCCCTCTACGGAAAAATAACTGTCACACAGTAAGCCTGAAAACTGTGAATTCAGGAAATGAGTACTAAACCCAGAAATGAGTCAGCATTTGAGCACTTTCCTGTTCCCTCATCTAAAAGTCAATGGACCTCATCCTTCAGGTGACGTGAAGTCATGTGACCGTGCTGTAGTTCCTTCATACCCCAACATTAGCCACCTTTATCTTAGCGGTGGTGACGTATGAAGTCTGATGCTTAGTTCCTTTATAGCCCAACATTAGCCACCTTTAGCTTAGCGGACGTGAAGTCATGTGTGCTTAGTTCCTTTATAGCCCAACATTAGCCCACAACAAATACATGTGGTTAAGCTAGGCT
>NW_011359378.1:0-3680 GCF_000735185.1 Notothenia coriiceps
ACAAGTATTTGATTGACTTCGAATGACTCTTTCATTATGGACGGTTCCCATTAAATAATAATCAAAATATAGATGGACAATAGATCTAATTTGAGATTTTAAACAGCATACATTTTAAATTGTGCTTCAGAAAGTAGTGTTATTTTAGGAGTGTTGTGAGATGGTGTCAACATCAATTGAAATTAGTCACCCAGCGGAAATGTCAGATATGTCTTCATAACTGTATACTTACAGTACATTTTACATTCAGTCAGTTATAATGTGGTAGTGATACGTAGTTTGTTTTAAATCATTATTGATCACATTATATAGTACATATTTCTTAATGTAAGCTCCAGTATATATAAATATGTTTGGTGTGTTTTTGTAGGTATATTTGTTATTGACCGAGTAATCACTTTTATTTTGAAGGCAGTTTTTACAGGCCTCTACCGTAATGCATAGGATGTTCGCGCACCGCAATACAACGTACGGGCTGGCTTAACTGTGTTTTCCGAAATGGGGGCTGGCTTGACCACAGTCTGTTTACCCAGTGTTTCCTGACATGAAACGTTTTATTTTACGTTGCTATGTGTTTTTAACGTACTGTATATTAAAAAACGGGGACATTTCCGGGGACAGGCCAATACAAACGGGGACTGTCCCCGGAAAACGGGGACGTCTGGTCACCCTAAGTTATTGCCACTCACGCATGCGCAGTTCGTACGTGCTACTTGGCCGTCGGCTGAAGTCTTTGCGGTGTGTCCCAGTGTGACACATTGCCAAGACGCAGGAGACGTGAGGCGACGTGTTCTTTGGTGTCAGTTTGGTGTGTAAGGAGCTTAAGACTCCGATCCATCCACCAAGCTCACCCACATAACTCAACAAAATACCTAAGGATGGATTAATAATCTAATTGGCAATGCATGTAAATCACAATTTACATTTTTAGCATATTGGAGGAAAATGCAGTTCACCCCAAAAATGTGCCAATGTACTTAATTATACACAAATAATAAAAAAGCAAACCAAAAAGTACACCATCGATACCACACATAACTTTAAGAAACAAGAACATTATCAACCAAACAAAGACTAAATACACAGAATAGTGAAAATCAAAAAGACATTGGACCAAAGCCCTTTTGATAGGAAAAAAATAAAAACATAGCATTGCAAAACAGAACAGCAATACTTGGAAAAACTAGTATTATCAAAATTCACAACACCTAGGGATAAATACGTCAGATTTTCACTGTGCACAAATTGAAGTCATCAGAAAATGTCATAAAGGAACATCAGAATGCTTTGGATAGTCCAATAACGATGGAAGAGCAACAAGAAAAACTGGCAGATCCGGAAAATGGAGAGGATCTGGAGAGACATGTGGAGCACAGTAGCTAGAAGTACTTAAAACCTGTAAAGACTGTACTCAAATTCTTTAATTACATATTAAGATGTTGCACATATTCCAATGTCGGTGTCTGCAACAGAGCATAACATTCACTCTCCATACTGTGACACATACACCATAAAACATGCAGGGAAAATGAAAAGAGTGCTTTGTTGATTTCAGGAAAGCTTTGGATGGGCTTTCTATCAGTTAATGCAAAATGGTATTGGAGGCAAAGTATGTGAATACTCAGGAAAAGTATGTAATGTATCAATTGAAGAAATACCAGACTTTTTTAAGACTTTTAAACACGTCTATAAACCAACTCTAAAAACTGTTAGAAAACTAAAAAAGCTAAAATGCTTCAGAGCCTTTTACCAATTACTTAATACTGCGATCACAAAAAGAAGGATTGAAACACTTCAACATAATCAGGAAAAGTGGAATATCGGAGTAAATAGATGGATAGAACTAACATTTTGATATGTAATATCATGCAAATTCTTCGAGCTTAAAACCTCTGTTTATGTTGGGAGACATTGGATCATACATTGGAAATACATGTCACTGCTCAAGACCCACACCCAGTGTATCTCTATGAAGATTTCAAGATTTGCCATAACATTTTCCAAAGTGTTATTGAGCTAGTGCTTTTATAAGGTATAGTATGTACAGTATCTAAAGAAAAACACATGGGACTCAATGCCTGCGTATAGAACATCTACTGTATGGTTTGGTAAAAACATACAGACAGTCCATAGAAACTCTTCAGACTACGGGAGCAGAGCAAAAAGAACAATCTCATTTAGGTACCAATTTATCTAGTCAGATTTTGATCAAAAGAGAGTAGTCAAACAGAGGAATGGAGCAAATAAGGAAATAATGTCAAAGTGATGCTATAAAAATAAAACAAATTGACAGAGATAATACATTAGGATATCCCAAGCAGTTGGAAAAATAAATCCAATCCATAAATAAACTTAATTGACTAAATGGACAATTTCACTGAGCCCAACATTTAACCCAAATAAAAGCTCCTATAAAAACAGTAGATATTGATTGATAGACCGTTAACTCGACAATAAAACTAGTCTCCATGAGAGAGAACGGCAAGAAGGGAGAAAATACCAGCGCTGAGGGGGAGACTGAAGAAGAGAGAGAGAGAGAGAGAGAGAGAGAGAGAGAGAGAGAGATCTGGTGATGCAGAATCCTTCATGAAATGACAGGAAATCCTTGTGCAGAATGGGAATTGGTGTGTAAGTGAATCGATCCATTAAACCCGGACCCCTTGTCGTAAATGTATTTTTTATCCATTGATAGATTCCTGGGGCAGCTTAAGCAGCGTGGGACATGAGTCATTAGTGACGGAGGAGGCAGTCTGTCAATAACCTGCAGCTCTGATACCTCTACATTTATTTAGGATTTATTTCACAGCCACTTTCATTCCTTATTGGAAAGCTGTAACAGAGGACAGGGATATATGGTGTGGCTTTTTACAGATGTAGGATGAGTAGATGTGTAATGTGCAAGTGGAAAGGGCAACACTTCCAAGTTAAAGGGCCTTAGGAGTTCACATGGTGGACTCGGAGTATGGTTTGGGCTTATTAAGCAAAGGAGTTCTACTTTCATCACAATCTTTCCAGCCTCTCTCAGTATTCTGCATCTGTAGGTCATTCCTCTCTCAAACAGTACGTAGTGTATTGTACATTAGTATCTAGTCCCTCTCCTGGGACATGTCTCCATGCTTTAATGTTCAAAAAGCTCTTTATTTTTCTCATACTGCCTGTGCTGCATCACCTCTTTTCACCCTCTGTCTGAAACCAGAGCCCAGTCTGCTCTGATTGGTTAGCTGGCTGGCTCTGTTGTGATGGAGGCTGCGCTCCATCAGGACCAAAACCTCTCGCCACCTGAACAGTTTCTTCCCCTCCGCTACCGGCCTCTTAAACGAGGCCCGGGCCCCCCACTGACACTTTACCTCAGCAACAACGTAGTCTCTATATGCATTACATTAATGCACACAATCTTCAAATACTGATTACTGCACATATTTCTTATTTTATATTTCATATTTTATATTCTATAATTCACTGCATTCTATTTCGCTGTAAATTACTGCTTTATTTTATGGCTATTTAACTATATTTTATTACAGAGTCCTTAAAGATTTGTTATTTTATATTCGATTTTTTTGTTTTATATTTGATGTGTGCACCATGACATCAAGTCAAATTCCTCGTATGTGTGAACCTACCTGGCAATAAACCCGTTTCTGATTCTGATTGGTCAGCCGCTTAGAGATGTCCTGCCC
>NW_011359379.1:0-3274 GCF_000735185.1 Notothenia coriiceps
AGTCCAGTCTACTGAAGATAAAAGCATGGACACGTTTTTCCAAATCCTGCTGTGACATTAGTCTTTTAATCCTAGATATGTTCTTTAGGTGATAGTAGGCTGATTTAGTAACTGTTTTAATGTGACTGTTGAAACTCAGGTCAGAGTCCATGACTACACCTAGATTTCTGGCTTAATCTGTTGTTTTGAACATTGCAGACTGAAGCTCAGCGCTAACTTTTATACGTTCTGCCTTGGCTCCAAAAACCATTACCTCAGTTTTATCTTTGTTTAATTGAATCAAGTTCTGAGACATCCAGTCATTGAATTGTTCAATGCATTATTAATTATTTTTGTTGTTTTTCATTATCTGAGCCAGTGGAGGCATGTACTTTAGATGTTAAAAAGAAGAGGCCCCAAGATGGAGCCATGAGGAGCCCCACATGTCATATTTGTCAACCCAGATGTGTAGTAACCTATAGAAACAAAGTGTTTCCTGTCCTCTAAGTAGGATTCCAATTTAGAAGTTACAGTTTTTTCTTCTCATTGAATCTAAAACTCAGATTTTGTGTGGCTGGTTTAATGTTTTCCTAACATGGGCATTCAGAGGGCCGAAATGAAAGCACTGTAGAACGAAGGAGCATTTACTGGAAAAATAAATAAATCCGAAGGCCAGAAAGGTGAAAGATGAAGACAGAAAGAAAAAAAAGAAGAAAGTAATATTTATTTTAGAAAGCGGATTCTCACCCAGAGCCACCGTGCCCATAAGGAAAGGTTTCCCCATCTGACTGAAGTCGTTGCTGCTCTGCAGGCCCACCTCTGACCCCACTGCAAATGTCACTGCCACCTGAGACACACACACACACACACACACACACACTCACTCACTCTGATAGCTAGAGGACGTAGAAGAAAATAAAGAGAGGATCTGACAGTGCAGTGTGTCGTTGAGACACACACACTCTCACACACACTCTCTCTCAGCAGGTAAGCAGAGGACACATTAAAGGAGGCAGTGAGGGACAAACGATGACAGGGGGGGGGGTTAAGGGGACGTTTCCAAACAGAGCAATTTAATTGGCTGGATTAACATTAGACAGAGCAGCAGGAAGTGTCCTTCACACCCACGCGCACACCCCTGCTGAAGCGTCCTTGAGCAGAACTCAGTGCTGAGAGAGAGAGAGAGAGAGAGAGAGAGAGAGACTCTGGCTAGTCTCGCTGAGCTTTATCCATCTGGACCTGCAGAGTGAAGATTCACTCGAGCGGCGTTTGGAGATGCTGCCTTTACAAACCGAATCATCAAAGCCCATTGAAGTGGGTTCAGTCTAGAGCAGTTTGAGTCAGTTTAAAATCCGTCGGGAGGAGATTCGACTCGATCAACCTACGATACAGTTTAAAGTAAGTCAAGACGAAGTTTATCAAGTCAAGTTTAAAGTCAGCCGAGGTGAATCGGGTCAATCAAGATACCTTTGAGGTTTCATCGTAGGTCAATAGAGAAAGAGCCCCGAGTCAAATCTCAAGTTAGTAGTCCGGCCGAAAGGCAAGTCTTTAGTTCATGAAGTCAAGGCCCAGCTCGGTCTTTGAGTCCCGTTCCAGATGAGTGTCAAGACCAGAGAGACAGTCTCAGGTCCATCTGGAAGACTCAACGCAATCCAAACCAGTCCAAGTGGAGTCTCAAGTCAGTTGATCCTGACCAAAGAGCCTCCCATCTAGCAATCAGGTTCAGTCTAGTCTCTGGTCCGGTTTTAAAGGGTTTCAATGAAGCCGAGGCAAAGTTAAGTCTGGAGTTAATCAAGTTCAAGTCAAAGTTAAATCTCTAGTTAACGAGTTAAAGTCAGAGTTCAGTCCATGAAGATGAGTTCGAGAAGAGTCTGGAGGGAAAGGAAGGTTTGAGGTCGATCTCAAGTCATCCTGGAGGTCCTGTTTTAAGGGGTTTCAAGTCAATAAAGCCGAAACAAAGTTAAGTCTCTAGTTACTTGAGTCAAGGCCAAGTCTTTAGTTTTTGAGTTAAAGTCGCATTACAGTCTCTGAAGATGAGTTCAAGATGAGTCCGAAGTCAAAGGACAGTTTAAGGTCGTTCTCAAGTCATCAGGAAGAGTCAGAGCCCAGCTTCTAGTCTTTACATCACAAGTCACTTGTTAGAGGCTTTTATCCAAAGAGACTAACATACTCAATACTGTGGACAATCCCCACAGGAGCACTTTGGGGTGAAGTGTCTCAGGGACATGCTGACTGCAGTGGGGTTTGAACCTGTGACCTCCTGATCCCAACACACAACCCACTGCGCCACACGCCTCCTAGAGACGATCTCAGATCCCCTGGAGTCAGAGAAGTAGATAGCATCAGGAGAACAGAGACACCTTTAAGACTATCATTGCATTATCCCTGTTGTTCAACTGAATAATCAGGAATATGGAGGTTTACTCCGAGGCCACAGATATTCACAAACCTGAAATAAAAGCAGTGAGTGGAGCTCAGCCGGTTCCCTGGAGAAATAGAGAGGTTTGGAAAGTTTCTGCTCCGGGCCAAGGAGTTTGTGAAACTGGTAAAGCTACCAGAAGAGAGAGAGAGGCCAGCTTTGTGTGTGTGTGTGTGTGTGTGTGTGTGTGTGTGTGTGTGTGTGTGTGTGTGTGTGTGTGTGTGTGTGTGTGTGTGTGTGTGTGTGTGTGTGTGTGTGTGGCTAACTTTAGCTTTCCATTAGGCTGTGATCAGGTGAGTGTGTGTAGGTGCAGGATTTCCCATGAGCCTCTTGGAGGAGCAGAGTGTGATTGCATCAGAGCCACAGAGATTTTATATTGTTTCTATGACAACCATGTGTCGACAATGCGTCACAGCTGTAATATTGGACTAGCCACGCCCCCTTTGGTTTTCAACTATCATCTGTAATCGGATGTTAGGTTTCTGTGGATGAAAGCGTCCGCTAGAAGATAACATGTTGGAGTTCTGCTTCTTATTTCACAGCGTTTTAAGTCAATTAGTCCCTTAGTGTCTCTCTGTAGTCCTTTAGTGTCTCTCTGTAGTCCTTAGTGTCTCTCTGTAGTCCTTAGTGTCTCTCTGTAGTCCCTTAGTGTCTCTCAGTAGTCCTTAGTGTCTCTCTGTAGTCCTTAATGTCTCTCGTGTAGTCCTTAATGTCTCTCTTGTAGTCCCTTAGTGTCTCTCTGTAGTCTGTAGTCCTTAGTGTCTCTCCGTAGTCCTTAGTGTCTCTCTGTAGTCCTTAATGTCTCTCTGTAGTCCTTAGTGTCTCTCTGTAGTCCTTAATGTCTCTCTGTAGTCCTTAGTGTCTCTCTGTAGTCCT
>NW_011359380.1:0-1497 GCF_000735185.1 Notothenia coriiceps
TGAGTCAACTGCTTTCCAGCTGAGCCACAGCACACACACTTAATCTCACTGAAAACACTGGATCATATGTATTCCTGTATTTATTCATATGTTTATTCCTACATTTATTTATGCTTGCATCCATTTATACTTATGACATGTTCCAACCTCTATACAAGTGAGAGTCTGAGCTCTTTTAATTCCATCGTTTCACCGGGCCCGGGTACAGGAAGGGTAATATGTTTCTTATTATACATCCATGGGTATTATGACCATTGTGGTTCAACGGTTCAACCGATCTGAATCGCTTCCTGAAGCAGTCACGTGGTATCGACAGGCAGCGAGGCTTCGTTTGTCATCGATGACGCCACTGGTCCAAAACGTTACAAGCCTCGATACAAGCTTCACAAAAAGCTTCGGGGATAACTCGACATGCTCCGAAGCCTCGGCGCAATATGTAACATCACTACCCGTGAGTAATAAATGCCCACACCGGGTTGTATTTTGGACGTTCTGCCTCTGCCTCCTTGCTTGGTCGACCGCTCAACGGTCAGATTCACATTTGGTGTCAGAAGTGGGATTGACCAAGTGAGGAGGTGAAAACGATGGAGGAACTGAGGAAGATGATGAAGTCATTCCTGCAGTGTGAGACAGCAAGATTAAAGCGGGAGGAGTGCTGTTTGAGGAACATGGAACAGCCGTTTTCACGGATACAGGAACAGGTTTTCCTGATGGAAGAGAAAGAGGAGCAGCCCAGGTTGCAGAGGGAGGAAGAGGAGAAGCTGAGAAAGGAAGAGGAGATGCGCTTAGCGGAGGAGGCTCGTCTGATACGCCTGCAGGAGGAGAAGAAAATTAAAGACGAGGAAGATGCTTTTCTAGCGGAGGAGGTGCGGGTGAAAATGGCCGAGGGGATCCGTCGGGAGAGAGAGCGTGTCATGCAGCCACAGCTGGAGGAGATAAGGGCTCAGGCTCATGCAGAGGCCCTGTCAGCCGCTCAGACTCGGGTGGAGAAGCAGGTGATGAAGACGCTGCAGGCGGAGAAGGCGGCGTACGTGGAGAACCTGACGGAGGCCATCGCGAAGGAGCGGGAGAAAGAGTTGAGGAAGAAAGGGAAGCTTCCTTCCGACTTCACGCCCCCCCCTGAGGAAACCATGCGGCACAAGGGGAAGCAGAAACACCGGGCGGAGTGAAGACACATGGAGGAGAGCAAAATGGCCAAGATCAATAAGTGTTGCAGGAATAAGGTACTGTTCCCTTTCGGGAGAAGAAGGAGGAAATGTGACAAAGATGGCTTCGTCGCTGTGGACTGACGGCTTTGGGCTTTGTATATTGCACGTGTTTTTATTTTGAAAAGTGTTCCCTTTCCCCATGTCTGTTGCTGCTGATTGTGTGCTCCTGGTGCCCTGTGTTGTTTCCTCCCCCCTCACCTGTGTCTTGTTGGGTTAATTAGTTTGGTGTATTTAGGCTCTGTTTTCCCTGTCAGTGGACAGGTAGTGTGGATGAGATCCTTGTGGCTGG
>NW_011359381.1:0-3505 GCF_000735185.1 Notothenia coriiceps
CCTCAAGCGAGAAACAGGACTTATTCCTGAAAAAGAAACCTAGCCTAACCCTCAGTTTTTTAAGCAGGTTATTGACATGAAGTTTAAAAGAGAGACAGTCATCAAGCAAGATGCCAAGGTATTTGTAACGGGCAACAACTTCAAGTTTTGTTCCTTGCGTTGATACAATATCTAAAACAGGCTCTGGTGTCTTTTTAGCGTTTGAAAAGAGCATTATCTTGGTTTTATCAACATTTAAAAGAAGCTTTAGTTCAGAGAGCTGAGTCTGAATAATGTTAAAAACAGCCTGTAATTTAACAACAGCCTCCTGAATGGAGGGACCTGCACAGTACATCACGGTATCGTCCGCATAAAAATGTAAAGTTGCTCCATCCACATTTTCACCTAAACTGTTGATATATATAGAGAATAAAAGTGGACCTAAAACAGAACCTTGGGGAACACCATTAGTAATGTTTAACCACTCAGAAGACAGCCCATCAAAGTGAACACATTGGGACCTTTCAGAGAGGTAGTTCACAAACCGCCCCACTGCGTGGCTGGATATGCCAATACTGACCAGCCTCTGCTTCAAAATGCGATGATCGACGGTATCAAACGCTTTGGACAGGTCAATAAATAGAGCTACACAACTCTGCTTATTATCTAAAATACTCGTAATGTCATTCACCACTTTCATTGTGGCAGTGATGGTGCTATGTTGCTTTTTGAAACCTGACTGATGTTTACATAGGATGTCATTTATACATAAAAACTCCTTTAACTGTTCACTCACTAGGCTTTCAAGAACCTTAGCCAGAACTGATAATTTAGAGATTGGCCTATCATTATTTAATAAAGTGGCCTCCCCACCTTTTAGAAAGGCAAGACCTAAGCTGACTTCCATACTTTTGGAATTGCATTTGCGCTGAGGGAGAGGTTAAAAAGAGTAGTGAGAGGTGGAGCAATGAAATCTGCAGCTATCTTTAAAAAGAAAGGTTCTACGTTGTCCGGGCCAGCCGGTTTCTTAGGATCTAACTTAGATAATGTTTCATGAACAACATCAATAGTAAAAGGATTAAAACTGAAAGCGTTTTCCAGACCACATTGTTCAGAGTCACAGACTGTGGTGTTCACAGAAGCAGAGTTAGTAACAGAATCAAACAGAGAGCCACAGGACACAAAATGCTCATTTAAACAATTTAACATAGTGGCCCTGTCCGATATAGTGCCAGATGCTGTGGTAAGGCAAGGAGGTAGCTCATTACGGATTTCACCGGTGGATAACAATTTAATGGCTTTCCAAAATGTCCTAGGATTATTTAGGTTTTCTGTGGTAACTGACAAATAGTACTTCAACTTAGCACTTTTGACATGTGAAGTGAAGCTATTCCTTAGCTGCCTAAAACGCAGCTATTCTACTGTACCTCTGAGCCTGATTTCCTAGCCTTTGCTCAGGCCTTGTTTCTCTCATGAAGGAGACTAGACAGTTCAGCAGAAAACCAAGGATTGTCTCGTCCCTTTACTCTAAATTTACGCAGGGATGCATGTCTATCAATGATCTCCATAAAACCAAGATAAAAATAAGACCATGCAGTTTCTACATCAGCACACAGATCAATTTTTCCCCAATCAAACCCAAACAGATCATGGAGAAAAGTTAAACCCTGCTCCACAAAATGTTTTATGTCTGTCTTAATGATAATATGAGGTTTAACCTTTTGGACCTTTGTGTCCCTAATTGTGGCTACAGCACAGTGGTCACTCAGATCATTTGCAAATACTCCCACAGATGAGTATTTATGGGGAACATTAGTTAGAATGAGATCAAGTAAGGAAGGTTTACGAGCGGACTTAATATTAGTCCAAATATCCATGCTAAAAACGATTTGTAGCAGCATTTTCAAAGCTCAGTGAACATATATACCTACATATATGTAATGTTGTTGTTGCAGTGATTATTGGGCCATGCTGAGGGAACTAGCAGCCAGTTTAATGCAACAGAGTGTTTAGTGATCATAGCAGGGTTAAAGGATTGTTATAGTCTGTATTGTGTGGTGGTCTACCAGGTGGATGTACAGTTTGAAAGGGAGGACCTTCCTGTAATACCCAATTGTATTATTAGAGATCCTGAAACTATAGATGTACAATTATATGTGTTTGTTTGAAAACCTAGTAGAAATAAGGAGAGGTTGAAACTGTCAGAGATGGATGTTCATGCTGAATGTCCATATGTGCCTCCATATAAGGGATGTAGAATGAGCCTCTGACAGAAATGGCCAAAGTTTCTGGGGTTCCGGTGGAGCCAGCTGATAACAAGAACAAGACTTCCTTTACATGTTCTGCTAACAGTGAACAGTATGATTAGCATCTTGAGCTACGAGAATGGAGTTGAGAGACGATGACCACGACCGGATTGTTTAATAATTAGCTAGTTTACAAGCTCTTACAAAGCTTAATCCTCATCATACGATCGCCTCAAAGATTTCGGTAAATATGGTTTCCACACTCCCACTTCTGGTTGGGTTTCGCTTGTAAAAGAGGTTTCTGGATGTGATTTATTAGTTAAATAAGGGTCACTTATTTATTTGCATGTATTCAAGCTTTTTCAAGCGTGCTCGAACGTGATTGTAATACAAGAAGAGTACAAACATAAACTATTTGTATATTATTGAACAAGGACCATGCAATAAAATACATCAATCTCAAAAAGACAAGAGCTGCTTTATACCAGATTATAGCTGAAAACTCATTTCCATCTGCAGGCCCTGGGCAGGTACACACATAATAATCAACAAACGTTCAAATGTTTCCTAGTGCCTATCACACTAAAAATTAAAACATATCAACATACAGATGTATACAATAAATACTAGTACATTGGTCAATATAAACATACATTTACAATTTAAAAACCAAACGCTTCAACAATTCGGCTGTAACGGTTCAATTATTTGTGCCAATATCCAGAGACAAATTACATTACATTACATGTTACTTGTTAGACGCTTTTATCCAAAGCGACTGACATACTTAATACCATGGGCAATCCCCACAGGAGCAATTTGGGGTGAAGTGTCTCAGGGACACAACGACATGCTGACTGCAGTGTGGTTTGAACCTGTGACCCCCTGATCCCAACACCTACAGACTACGTCACACGCCTCAATGACTCAAAATGACCCCATTTTCACATCTGCAGGGACATTTATGAGAGTCAGACAGGGGGCCAATTCCCTCTGTTTTCTTTGTGTTCAAACACACGTTCTGAAGAGCAGACTCAGCTTCTTCTTTCATGTGCACATTCCTTCCACACCGGTGCATGCTATCGTATCCAAATCATGAAATGTCAAACTATTTTTGTCGCGCACATCCATCCTTACGGTCAAGCTGAGCTCGTTGCATGTTGTGTATCATCTCCTCCTGCTGCTGAGTGCACACACACACACACACACACACACACACACACACACACACACACACACACACACACACACACACACACACACACACACACACACACACA
>NW_011359382.1:0-383 GCF_000735185.1 Notothenia coriiceps
TCCTTCCTAGCCTCGGAAAACGAAGACTGGTGGAACAGGCTAAAAGGTGTGCAGGTGTGCGTCATATGCGAGGCCCCGCCTTAAATGGAGCGCGATTTCCGCCAAAGATTTGGAAATTGGTCCTTGCGCAAAGCATTGTGGGGATTTTAAGACCGCAGAGTCTACACATGTGCAGCCTCGAAATTTACGCCGCTACGAAGTACGCCACGAAGTACGCCACGAAGTACGCCACGAAGTACGCCACGAAGTACGCCACGAAGTACGCCACGAAGTACGCCAGCCTCTGTAGAATTCCAAGTATGCTGGACATTGGAACAGTCCTTCGGCGGCACTCGATGACGTAGTATGCTTGAAATAGTGGCTCTGGAGCAGCCTTCCTCCAC
>NW_011359383.1:0-5188 GCF_000735185.1 Notothenia coriiceps
CACTAGTCTCCGCCTTTTGTCTTTAACATTCCAAAGACCCATTTCTTCCTTCTCCAGGTATGTCCAAAGCGTCCATGTGCAAACTAACAAAAAAATTAATCATAACATCATCTTAGTTAACAACAAAATGCACACAAATTACAGTAAAAAGTGTTGCACATCATGTTTCAAAATGCCATACTTGTTTATTAGGTGCATTGTATAACATAAGTTAAGGATAATTATACAGTAATGGTCCATATTGATTTTGTTTTTGTTTTTTGTATTCTCTTGTACAAGAAAGCCCAGTCTATAACTGCCGAACATAGGAACTGGGTACAGTACATTCTCCCAGACACAAATTCACCAGCATTGGTGTTACCAATGCTTACTATTTATTTGATACCAATTTGGTAATACAATTAATAAAAAGAACAAGTTTTGGGTTCGTTCTTCAGATATGACTGTGACGTTAACGTATAAGCTCAATAATGAAGTCCAGCTCAACCAACCATATTGTAATTGTAAGGGAAACTTCTGCAGCAATGGAGAGTCAGGACTCAGAGAGACACAAGGAGAGTTGGAGCTTTGATGTCAAACACTGATGTTTATTACAAGTATCGGCCGGAGAATTCATATCACAAGTCACAGCAGCCAGAGGTTCTGACTGCACCGGTGGGTTGCCACATCAATTCTGCCCAGCCTCTCACTCGATAGACCTTTTAACTAGTTTACAGAGAGTAAATCCACATATTGGGGGATGGTGCGTAAACACCTGGGAACACTGGAGATATCCCCAACATCTGGAGATACTCAATCACTTGCCTGACTCTTAGGCTCTGTGACCGAGAGTTGACCGGTCCTAAAACTGAGAATAAGTGTGGCAGCACATTCTTTAAAGGAGATAACAGAATCAGGGTTGGTTATTAATGTCCACAGGCAATAAGTTTACATATCTTAGGAGTAAGGAAGAATTATTCCCTAACAGTAATATCTAAGTAATCATCTTTAAATATGACATAAATATTTGTAATATACACACATCTTATTGTGAGGTTCATTTTACATACACTAGGCCGCTCTTCAACACTACTTTGACGTTAGCTTGTCTACATAATCGATCGATAGCACATTTAAATTAACCTTATCAATGCATAAAGTTACCTACCTAATAAAATGTCTCTCTAACTTACAAGGATGACCTTATTTTACCAACCTCAAACAGAAGCCGTTTGTTCTACAGTATTATCCCACTTAATGCTTAACACTTCTCTATTACATTTTAACATGGAGGCTACGATTAGCATCGTTAGCACAGATGTAGCTACCACTTGCTTACATGTTAACCCAAGCCTTAGCATTCATTAACGTTAGCTGACTAAAAACATAAGCAACACATAACTAAAGTACTCTAATTTCACTTACCGTAAAACCGCATTCATGCACCGTCTGTTTTAAACGCGGAGCGAGTCACAATAGTCCGATATACGCATGAAAAATAGTCCACAAGGCACCAGCACAACAACACACCCTAATCTATGCATAACTCTAAAGCTTAATATAACTTAAACCAATTATAAATGGTTGTAACTCATTAATAAATGGGAATGTGTTTTACACTTTACAAGGCTCCCTTTTGGTGGTTATAAATGTTAGTAACTCATAAATTAATGGTCATAAGAGATGCCAAGAAACATCAAGATGGAAGGGGGGAATCAACTCAGTGAACAACAAATACCAAGGATGTTGGCTGATGAAGAACACGAAGTCAGCTAGGTAGCCAATATAAGGCTTAGTCATCTTGCCAAATAGTGAGCCTGTGTTGATTTATAAATGGTTCTTAATGATTAATAAAGTGTTTACAACATAGTTATAAACCCTTTATGAATCCTTTATAAGGGTAGTCTTATTGTAAAGTGATACCGAAAGACATACAATAAATATTGTCTAGTTTGGTTGAACAGTTATTTTCTGGAACATAATACTTTTTATTTTACCTATCGTCAGTTGAGACAAGTATTTAGTCAACATGGGTAGGCATACCTGATCATATATCTAAAATGATCAAATCAGAGAAAAATGGTTTTGTTTATTTTCTTCAAATTGTTGCAATTTTGCTCAATCAAATGTTTTCAGTTATTTTTGTGTAGGTAACCGTATTTGCACCTACTGTGGTGTAATAAAATGATAATGTAATCAATAATCAGTTAAATAAAGAAAGTTATTGTAGTGTAAATGATGTATATTGGGTTATTTCTTACCTCTGCTTGTGACTCGTTTTAACAATGAGAGAAAAAAATGAAATCCGTGTTGAAATTCAATTGAAAAGGGGACAGAAAGGGATACGATATGGAGAAGTTCACAGAGTTTCAGGAGGGAAAGTGAGAATGGAGATAAAGGATCTTCTCCATTTCATTTCTTATCAAAGACCAAACCTGGCTACCTGCTGCTCCTCTGGAAAGAGGAAATTGCTGTTTCAAATGAATGCTTTCTGCTTGGTGCTCCTTTTAGCACACACACCAAGACTTGCAGAGGAAGCTATAGACTAAGTGTCCGCTTTACTCCTTGAAAACGATCCTATTAAAAAGTACCGATCCTGCATATACTTGTAATGGGATGTAATAGAGGGCAATCCCATCTAAAAAGGTGCAGAATAAATGAACCTATTTGTTAGGCTGATATAAATTCATGGCTGACTTCATATTAGCATTGAATAATGTGAGTCAAGAGGTTCAAGTGTTAAACATCAGCTGTGGCTATACTGAAATCATTATCGTACTACTTCTTTTATAAAGCCAACAAAAATTGGGACAGACATCAGAAATAAACTGTCACCACATATACAAATCTCCAATTTACAATTTTCTTTAATATTTGAATACAATTAACATTACGTTTACATGGTCGGTCCAACCTCCTTGTGTGAAATTGAGAAATGTTCATTTAATCCAAAAGGCATATTTTGATAATAGCAAGCTGTTTTGTAAATTGATTGGATTGTTACCATTGTTACATGTTCATGTTACATTGGTTGATGTGGTCATACAGTTGAATGTATCCTCTAGTGGCTGTTTTGTGTACTGTTGAAAAACATTAAAGTGAATCAAACTGATTTTGTTTGTAACAATGACAAAAGATATAGCACCAAATCAGAATCACTCTTAGCCGTTTGTCAATTCAGTTTTGTTTGATTAATTGCAGGTACTGGAAAACTGCTCTTTTAACTGAGGGTCAACAATGAACAACTGCAGCCACCCTACTTTCTTTTAAAGCATAATGGCAATAAAACCACTTCATAAAGTACAATCTTAATCATCTCTTTCCAAAAGTCTGTGTGGACAGACTAACCAAAAGAGTAAATTCAAGCATTAGGGGCAAAAATATGAATTTGTGTGATACTATTATTATGTGATCAATGGAATAATCTCTGCTGCCCTTCATGATCTGCTGTCCGTAATGTGCATCAGGGTCAGCTCTGATCACATGATCTTGTTTACATTTAACAGTAATACATTAAACTACCATTCCAGCATTTCCACATCAGTGAACAAGTATTTATAAATCGTGTAATAACTCGACCAGGCTGAGTTATGTCGCTTGTAAATACAAAATAAAGGCACTATCAGAGAGAGACAGCGCGAGAAAATGAGTTTCCACTCAGCTGTCTCTCATTGAGATTCAGTGTTTGTTCTCCTCACAGCCTCCCACTCGCTTCAGCGCAACAACAAGAGAGCGGAGCGGGAGACGGGAGAGAAGGGGAGAGAAGGGGAGAGAAGGGGAGAGAAGAGGAGAGAAGGGGAGAGAAGGGGAGAGAAGGGGAGAGAAGGGGAGAGAAGGGAAGAGAAGGGAAGAGAAGGGAAGAGAAGGGGAGAGAGAAGGGGAGAGAAGGGAGCAGAGACTGGGTGAGCAGCAGGACTGGCAAAGGACCACAGAATGCATCGCTCGCCCCCCCGCCATTCTGCCTGCCAATGTCCATCTCGTCACTTCAAGTACAACACCACAGACACACTCTCCTCCTTCACCCTTGACTGTTACCATGGCAACTCTTTGTTTTCCAGTCTCCAGTCTCGGAGGAGGACTTTTTCCACCATTCATTGAAAAAACTTGTATAGGAAAAACGCATTTACTGTATGCACACAACATCCAAACTGCTATAGACTTCTTTTATTTAAGCTCTAACACAATAAATAGCAACAGTGTTGTCAGGTGTCAGCTGTGTTGAGTAAATATGTCCCCTAACAACAAATGAAGGCAAAATGAATCCACCAGAAAGACATTTTTCTTTTTGTGTGGCGCAGCATCATTTCGCCTCAGGAACAAAAACAACAAGCCCCCACGCAGATTCATAAACATGTAAAATGTATCCAAAACAAGACTGAAGGGGAGATGAAAACATCGATCCCAACACTGCAAACAAAGAGGGTGCTATCAAATCTGGATCTGGATACAACTAGAGACAACATTTAGGCTAGATTAAGGTAGGAACGAAAAGCAACATATATATTGTTTTTCTATTGCTTTGTTGATGCTTGTTTTTAGCTTATCTACAGACATTGTTCTAGAGATGTTATTGTCGGTCAGTTCACCACTTGGGGTCAGACTGAAATATTGGTGGATTGCCTTTTAAATGTACGGTACCCAGAGGACAAATGAATGCCTAATGACTTTCGATCATCTGATACCATGAGGTGAACATTTGTGGTTTTTAGTGAAATGTCTGTAGATCCACTGGATTGACAGCCCTTATTTAGAAAATTAAGTGCATGACTAAAAACCTGCAAAAAAATTTGATAAGTAAGAAAGACACCAAATTCTCAACTGCTCCTGTCTGATGAGCAGGTTGGCCCCTCATTTATGTATACTTTTTCTACTAATGGGTGAATGTGTGCAACAAAAGTCATCAAACTCATCAGCTAATTAAAAAGTTATTTTATGAATATTTAGAACAGTATATTGCACATGTTGCCTTTTTAAAGCTCACCTATTATGCAAAATCCACTTTTTGTCTTTTATTCATGTCTTATATAAACATGTGTCCCCTCTGTGTAAAGAGATTCTGAAAGTTTCAGGAAAAAAGATTCTCTCTCTTTTTGTCCTGATCCATTTATATAAAAACCTGTCTGAAAATGAGCTAATCCGATTTTGGCCACCTTCATAACGATTTTTTGGCTTGTGTAACCATTAGCCAATCACCAACCAAGGTAACACC
>NW_011359383.1:5212-20635 GCF_000735185.1 Notothenia coriiceps
TTATCACATAAATCTCCTCCTAGAGCACCATTATGTTCTTTTTAACCAAATATCTCTCAGAGGGGAGTGGGGAGTGGCTCCTTAATTTCATCTAAAGTAACAGACAGAGAATCAGCACTTTTGAAACAGGGCTGAAACAGAGGGGATTATGGGATGCTGCAATGATCTGTTCGGCATTTCAGACAAACACTTCAGAGACATGTTTTGTATATATCTGAGACCTATAATATATTGATGAAAAACAGTATAATAGGGGACCTTTAATACTTGTTGCATGGCACCACTAAAAGCCCCAGAGCAGACTATTACATAGGTAAACTCACAGAGTAAACTCGTACTTCAGTTTGTGGGCTATGAAGCCGGCCAGGTGGCACACGGGTGCTAGGTTGGCATACATTTTGAGAAGGAACATGAAACACTCTATTGGCAACAGACCCAACTTGCAGAGAGCTAAACACAGCTAAATGGCCCCAGAGGGAGACTGATTCTGGGGCAGTTTCACAGGGTTTAATTGAAGCTGTGAACTGGGTTTGGTTACTGATGAGAGGGATTTTGAAAGGGAGTGAAATACAAGACAAAATATTAAGTTATTGTAGTTCATTCAACGACTTTTAGGAAAATGTTGAAAGCAGCCTTGACATCACCTGTTCATTGCTTGCCACCACTGCACACGCGCTAGTAACAGGGAAAACATTTTTGTTTTGGATTTAATGAAAAGGACCCTGACACCACTCTACCAAAACAGGTGGAAATCTGACAACCAAATAACAGGGTATTAATCTAAAAGCAAAATAAAAAAGGAGTTGAATAATAAAGATTGTGAAGATGATGCTAATTAAAATTGGTTGCTTGTTTTGTCTGCTGATATTATATCGAGGGAAGGCATGCAGGACAAAGATACTTTTTACTTTGTTTAAACAAAGGTTGATAAGTCATTTTTTGGGTGAATCCTGACAATAACAAAACTCAAATCTCAGGAAGTAATAAGAGACATTATATAACAAGAAAAAAAGAAATTATTATACATTTTATGATATCTCTTTCATTTTAATATAATTATATAATCTAAAAATAATTTCTGACTAAGCAATGTGTTGAAGTAGTAGGTCTTACTCACTGCACTTTCAAAAAGCAACTATTCAAGTCAATGTAAAAAGTCAGAATCCAAGTTAAATCTCTAACAGTGGATCTGCTAATAGCATCCACCCGCTGTCTCTCTCTCCATCTTGCTCAACTAAATACTGCTACACAATACGACGCATTTATGAGGTTATGACATGTACAAATGTAGATTGCAAATAAACCTGGCCTTGATAATTTTCTCAGGGTAGTACTGCGAGCATCGATGCTTACAATTTGTCCAAAAAAATGTGACCAACTCACATTCCAACTTTGGGTCCATGGGACTCACTACATAAAACAATCTATCAACATCAGTGCTCAGGGCTAATTGTGAAATTATAATAATTCCAGAATAACATTTGTTTTATTATTATTTTGGCCCTTCTATATGAAGTGCAGGTTTTTTTCTTCAGTGAAAATATAAATAAGATGTTGTGCATGCATTAGTTCGAATCCGCTTGAATGAGAAAATAGGATAAAAACCATATACATGTGTGTATATATATATATTATATATATATATATATTATATATATATACACACACACTGTACTATAAGGACCTCTGCAAACAGCCATTGAGCAGAATCATAGGCGGCGCGTGAGGCTCAGGTTTGGGAAGGCTAAATTACTTTTTTTACCTGACGCTGCACGCCTCCGGTGTCTATAGAAAAGAGATCAACTCAGTGAAAGCACCGCCTGCTGACCAATCAGAGCTCAGTGTGCAGAGTTTAAATATATCAAGTCATATTACAGGATAAAGGAAATACAGTTTAAACTGCCGTATGCAGAGAAGACGCCAACGTGCACTTATCATTCAAATTACATTCAGATCATCGATCATATAATATCATAATGTATCATATATTTCCTTATCCGAGTCAGCTTCTTGAGCCGTATCTGGCCGTGCAACACAGTGTCACATACTGTATGCAGAAGTATTATTTTAAGTAACACATTAAGTTGACGAAACACTCAACTCAACTGTAATTAAAGTCAGATCTACTCGTGTCTTAGATGAGGCAGTGATATCATAAACCTGTTAATATACTCATTCAAACACTTGGTAGTTTATTTATTTTTAAACCAGTTGTTCTATATTCACCTTGTCGGTGCAACTATGTGGCTTGTATCCTGGATTATGTGTTTAAGTCATGGATGTTTAAAGTTCATATTTGTCTAATATTAGTTTACTTTTCATTAATGAAGTATGACGCTGCGCTGTCAGTACACTTGTCCCTGTTTGTGATTGGTAAAATGTTGCTAACCCCGCCCCTTTCACGTGAACTCGCTTTCAGCTGGAGAGAGAAGCCATGGCTTGATTTACCGAGTTGATAACCAGCGTCATAGGACAGCTTAGCGAGATGTCGTTTGTTAGGGTTAGTTAAGATAACTCAAAAATATCCAGGATCTGTTGAACTGGCTTCGTAGTACAGGGCACAGGTGGCTGCATAGCAGCGCTAATGTGAAAGACACAAACATTATACATTTTATTTTTATTTTACCAGGATGCAGTGACACAAATATTTGGGAAGGCTTAGCCTTCCCTAGCCTACAGTACCCGCCGCCCCTGAGCAGAATGGATGATAACAAGAAGCCCTGCTGGTCAGCTACACTGAACTAATTCGTCCTGGACTGTCAATCAAACTCATGAAAGATAGAGAAGAAAATTGCTCCCTCGCTCTCACAATGGTCCACCTGATCCCTCAGTAAGAGCTCTTTCACAATCCTGCTTCTTATTGACCCCTCCCCAAAAACAGCTCACTCCTTGGGCGTCTAATCCTCATTCTGTCAACTTTTAATCAACACGGTTATTTCACTCGCTTAACCTCGGTCAGGTCTTTTCAAACCAGAACGGCATCAGCTTGAAACTGCTGAACCAGGTGACTTCTTGTTAATGGCTGGCAATAATCAATGTTTGACAGCTGCCTCATAATACACATATACAGACTGGACAATACACGGCAGTATCAACTATTATATATATGTTCTCCAAGAGGCAGCTCGGTTATCAGACAACGTGTACTTTTACGTCCACAAAGCCATCATCTATATTGACAGAATCCTGAGAGAAATGCAAAAATTATTCATTGAATGTGGTGATGGTCATTGTATTCAGTGACAGCACAGCAATACTGTGCCGGGAAATATCTCCTTATTTTGTTGAGAGACTGACAGGCTGAGCGGTAAATGCCGGGCCTGCTAATGCAGTTTGGTGGCAGGCACATTAAATAACTTCTGGGTTCGGTCAATCACACAAACCCTCAGGGAAAACGGGAGGAAAATATTCATCAGCTTTCACATCACAACAAGGAATACACACAAACACACACACACCAACTGTAGTGCAGACTCTATCAGCCCTAGACTTCTCCACACCATACATGCTTAGGCAAGATTCATTTGAGTGTAACGTGCCTTGAAAACAAACCAACAAAATGTGGACTTAATTAACTATCAATTAAAAACAAAGCCTTCCTGGCACCCATGTTTTCCATTGTGTCAATGTCTGAGGAACATAACAGAATTTACTCTTCTCTGCCCAAACTGCACACATCTGCAGATCTTGAAATGGACTGTGAGAGAATAAACGCTGCTATGCATTGTGTGAGTTTTTGTTTGTTTTTTGTATCGATGCTGGCCAGCTGACAGAGCTGAGGATTAATCGCACACACAGGGCCTGGTCGGCCGCACAGAGGTGAAGCTCCGCTCTTTATAAGAACAAAAGACAAAGAGGCTTGCTTTTTATCAGCCCAGTCGCCATGTTGCAAAGATATCTTTGTGTGCACGTGTGCGCCTGTGTATGTGTGAGTGTTTGCTTACTGCTGACACAGTTAGCCCCAGTATGTTACATCTGACTGCCAAAGTGTGGTGTGTACTGTATATGTGTGTGTGTTTGTAAGTCAAATTGTCAAATCAATCCTCATGAAGTAGTGGCAGGTTCAGTGGGGGGTGTCACACCTCCCAGCATCCTTCATGCATTACTGAACCCAACGGAAACACAGAGTCAGGCTGGAAGATTGAAACCTGCCCACTCTACTCACAAACAAACACATAATACATGCCATAATTTCCCGAAAGCAGGTCTTTTCCATATTCCCCAGCAAGTGTTCTTTTATAAATTGCAAATCTAAACATGACACTATCTATTCATGTTTGTTGCATAATCTACAAAGGTGGTTTTCCTTTTAAGTACGTTTACTTTTGAGAGACAAAAAAGCCATCTGTGAGTCTCTTCATATAAACTATAAAGCTATGCTAATGAGGTTTGGGAATGTTTCAAATGTGGAAGCTTGGTTAAACAACAAGGAGACAATCACAGCAGCAAGTGCAGTTTGACAGAGGAGGCAGCCCTGCTATGTAATAATATATGATTCAAAGCTATTTTAGGATTGCGGATTGCTAAACCTAGATTTCTTTGGGGAAATCTTCCTCACATTGCTCAGTGGAAAATGTGCCGGAACACAGTCAGTGCCTGGGTTTGGTAATGAGGCTGGCTCTGGCTTAGTGTGAAGGTCTTTAAAGAAGAGAAGAAATGTGTTCTCTAAGAGTTTATTCACACTGAAACTTTTGTATTTTGCAGCTAGTCTTTGGGTGTTTTTCCTGGAAGTCAATGTCATAATTGTATTCATACTGCCACACAACAATAGACATATATTGATGGACTGATGCATGTACTGTAGTCACACAAAATAGTGTCCTCTTTACAAAAAGAAGTATCAAGGTAACGAAAAAAGGAAACCATCAGGGGAACTTGCTCCTGATGGTGAGTAGCCTAAAACAGAGGGGGGAAATACTCAAGGTAAAGTATAGGGAACCATTCATTGTAGAGTGCATTTAGCTGTGGTATTCTAATTCCAATTATATCAAACAAAGGGAAGTGGAACATAAAATTGCAGTCAAATAAAAATGACCATGATTGCAAATAAAAGTCAATGGTTAAAAGAAGACCAAGGATTACAGATATCTTTCCTGGATTCCGAAACAAAACACTGTCCATTTGTTGCAGATTGGGATGGGTTCTTGTCTGCAGCAATGAGTTCTCCCGCTCAAGTTTATGAATGGACGAAACAAAATGCAGCAAAAGGTCCTGAGAAATTAAACTATGTGCAAATCAACACCGTTGGGCCTTACACTGCTGGACATTCTTGTATCTAATTTACGTCTGTCATTTGAACAAAATAGTTTGGTGTGCAAATCAAACAACAAAGAAGCTGTTGAATACATCTCTACCTTTAAATTAATCTGTTTACTGTATTTCTACTACTGCTATTTCTGCCCATACATCAACTTTTAAGGTGACAGATTCCTTCTTTATTGCTCTCCCTAAGGTTTCAACCATTTGTATTGACTTCAATGTATGTAGGATTATGTTTCCACTGATTATGTTTATGTTCCATCAGTATGTACAAATAGGTCATGAGGACTGTAATGCTTGTATTTATTTGATGGAAAGGTCAGATCTGAGAGGGATTAGATCAATACCAATGATGGCAGATGTAGGAATATTGCCTCAGTTATCGTGTGATGTGCTGAGTACTAATTTCACTCTCCCCAGGGATGCAGCCAGGCATCATAAGCGACAGTAAGGACAGGGAAAGGTCTGCCGGGGGTGAGCAGGGCTGGCTGACCGAACACAGATAACAGCAGCACTCATCCCATGACGACAGAAATCTGGAGTATTACTGCTTTCATTTGAATCCCCTTACATCACATCACTTTGTATTTGATCTGGCTCTATCTGCTCCAAACTAAAACCATGGACCTCTCCCCCATTGAGTCCCTATAGTATTAATGGCCAGTAGTGTGGCCTTGAGGATACAAATAATTGCTTTCAGCTGGAGAGTCACCTGCTGAAGTTTCCCTGAACAATATACTGTAATGACTCACCACAGGGTCTGATTCAATGTTCAGTATTTGACCCGGCACTCCGACCTTTTATTATCGACCTACAGGAGTGAATGAAATGGTGACATTACAATCACACCATTATGAGGACCTGTGAGTACATTATTGCAGAGCTGAGGCGATCTGAACAGCCACTGAGAGCGTTTGGTTCTAGTTCATGTCTGTGCTGAATTTGGAAGGGAGAACATTGTTACTCCTTTATCAGCTTTTATCCGGAAATGAACTTGGCTTATTCAGCACGTCCATGTTATTGTCCAATTTAAGTGCAACATTTGCCCTTATTTCACTAACAGTCTTGATTTGGTGCCCCTCCCGTTTTCAATACTTTATGTCTCATACTTTTTTTACATTTGATAAATAAATATATTTTGTAAACCCAACTTATTGCTGATATAACTTATTACATCTAGATTTGTATATTCTCTATAATTTACCTTGAACATTTATTAAAAACATTGTGTAGGAAAACACCTGCAGCTTATACTGTAGTATTTTTGTACATATTCAGGAATGATTAGGGCATCTAATTAATTACAAGACATGCCTGAAACAGAAACAAATATTTGCTGAATAAAAAAGAAGCCATGTGTGACTAGTGTCACATTTTAATCCTCTCGTCACAAAATCATGATTTTAGGCAAGGTTGGTTTTATCAGCTTACTGGGAGCATAAAGATAATATCAGTAGATATTTGTGCACTTTAGCTGAGCTACACAGTGACGCGGGGTCTGCCATTTGAGCGGGAAGACGAGAGGCAATTTGCTCCGTGGAAAATATTTAATTTGTTCACTGCTTTCTCATAAGACCTCATACATTTATGGCATCCTCATATATTTTGTGCCGGCGGGTCGCAATTGCTAAACGTAAGGAGAATAATTTTCATACCACATTATCATGCAGACACGGTCACAAATTCATACAGACAAAGTACTGACGGGGCATTCTTTTAAGTTTCAGAAAATGTAAATCTCTAAAAAAAAGCTTAAAGGGGACCTATCATGCGAAATGCACTTTGTGATGTCTTTTATACATAAATATGTGTCCCCGGTGCGTCGGGGAACTCACTCAGCGTCAGAAAATAAAACCCTCTCTCTTTTCCTCCGTGCCCAAATCTTTTAAAAACAGGGGTACAACGAGCGGATACAGATTTGCTGCCGATCTGACGTCAAATCGGCAGCAGACCCACAGAAAATTGCTATCAGAAACCATGCCTGACGTGTTTTGGACGTAATCTCGTCTTTGTTTACATTAGCAAGCCTCGCTAACACTCAGAGCTAACCTGTACTGTAGAGCACATGTGTTTAAAAAGCAGGAAATACAAAAAGGAACTCACCTTGTGATAAACCCGCAAGGAAAAAGCATTTGAGCTCCATACTGTTTCAGAGACAATCTTTGATGTGGTTTAAACAGGATGGCGTTTTATCACAGCAGAATTTAACTTTATCTCTGGTAGAATTCTGATCAGGCATTAGCTCCGCCTCCTTTTTTTTTTCAAGCTAAGGACCAAAAATCCGCGTTTCTCTAACAGGGCTGCAAAAGAGGGGTTTGAGCAGTATGAGGCATGGCTACAATGGGTGATCTGTTCATGGGAGCCTGCCTGCAGGCAGCAGTCTCAGGACACCTGCACTCTGAGGACACCTCCACTCTCAGGACAGGAAGTGCAGGCTAAGAATTCCAAAATAAAATCGCCACTATCAATACAGCGCCACTTTCCAAACAGGAAATGCACGCAAATACAAAATAAAATCGTATCGTGACACTTATAATATACATAGGGCCTATAGAGATATAAAAATAGGGACACCTTGTATTGTTTACTCTCAGTACAGCACCACTTTCCGAACAGGAAATGCACGCTAATACAACATAAAATCGCACCGACACTTATTATCTATATATACATATATCTATATATAGATATATATTTATTTATATAAATACGACATCTTGTATTTTAGTTACACCCGCTAGACAACAGTGGAGGGTTCGAGAAACAACCGTGTTTGCCGGGTGCACCGCGGCGGAGGTGGGGAGGTTCCAGCTGGGAACCTCCGCCCCGCTGCGGGACCCGTGGGACCCCTGAGTCAGACGGTGCGTCTTGGTCACGCTTCATATCGGCCGGCCCGGGAAGGAAGAGACACCAACCGCCAGAGCACCGGCACTAGGCCGGGCCGGCGCGGAGGCCCTCCGACAGTGGGTCGCGTTTGCCATTCGATCAGTGAGAGGAGAGGAGAAAAATGCAACAAAAAATGTCAAAATCCGACACAGGCCGTGGGGGGACACCCGAGACCGGGCAGTGTCCCCGGTCAACTCCCGTTACATTACGAGAACCAGGCTGGGGGGGTCAAAAGGGCTTGACCAAGGCAGACCCAAAGTGCACGGTGGGCGGACTCATCACCTCCGTGTGATTTGAAAACTTCCATCAAACAAGTCTTTCGGGGGGCGTGGAAAACACGTCTTCATCAGAATCGTCACTTCCTGTACTGACAGTGCAGGTGTCCTGAAAGTGCAGCCTACACCAGAACTGTCCTGAGAGTGCAGGCCTGCAGGCAGACCCCCCTCAATATGTTTGGTATTTTGAGCAAAACACTTCACAGACATGTTTTGTATAGGTATGGCCCTACAATATATGTTTCCAATATAGCATAATAGGTCCACTTTAAGGAAAAAGAAGAAGGGGAAAGTACAGATGATTCTTCACAAAGTTAACAGCATATGTGCTGACCGATGTGACTTACTATATAGCGTGGCATCAAATTCCCCCATGCCTTCAGAGGGGTTAGTTATCAGTATCTGCACAGTGAGATATCACAGAACCAATGCACACATTAATGGAGCCGCTCTGGCTTTTGATGATTTAAAACAAGTTACAGCTCTGCCATATTCTTTGTCCTTCCCTTCATCTTCAAAGGATGTAATCAGAATAAGTGAAGCATAGCAGCTGGCAGACTGAGCACACTTCACTGCACCGCACTGGCGGACTCAAATTGAAAATGCAGCCATCCTCAAAACTAGTCTCCCACTAAAGTTCCCTGTATGAATTCAAACCACCATGGATTTCCCGTATCACTGACATGTAGATGCATGGAGACCTATTCTGAGGCTGTTTACAGAGCTATTCAAGTGTAAGCATGGCTGTGAGGCTTATGTCAGTGATCTGGTTCTGGAGTCGCATCTCCTTAAAGACCAACATGGTGGGTCAAAGTCTGAAACCCAGAGCAGACGGCCCTGCCCTGCCTCTATTTAATCCCTTTATAGAAAAGGTTGTGGTCAAAATTAACAGTAACCATGAAATAAGCAGACAAGGGTAATGGATGGAAGATGTGTGTTGATGGATAATATGCAAGTGACTACACTACACTAACAAAAGGCTGTCAGGATGATACAGAGCTCTATTAATTTCCCTGTCTCTAGGAGGATGGCGCTGTACCGGGGTGGATGAATATTCTAGCAGAACATTTAATAAATGATGAGGGGAGGCAGCGGTGAGAGGCTTACAACACTGAATTGTTCATCTGTTGTTTATGGGTTCCCTTTTCCCCACTACTGTACAGTATGTACTCAGTCGGGTTCTCCCATGATGCTCTCCCTCCTCTTCCATCATCATCATCAACACACAAGCTGCCTCTATTTCATTCCCAAATCCTGATCTTGCACTCTTGCTTACAAAGAGCTGGGTGATGTGGACATGTATCTTTCACATTATGTCCAAATTGTGACACTTGGTTCTTTGTAACATATTTACAAATGACATATCGTTAACTATCGTGCTCTCTGTCAAGGAGGGTACTTTTTCAGCAATTTTTTCAGCAAAAAAACTGTTTGCCTGATTTTCAGAAAACACAGGGTGGATAAACTTCTCTGTTTCACTTTCTCAAACATTGGGAGATAAAGCATTTTTGCCGTATTGAGCGGAATAATCTGAGTATTAGTTCCAGACAGGGAAAATTCACATGAACAACCCCTCAAGTCGGAAAAACAACTTCTAAATGAAAGCTAAACGTCTTGTTTTGAAAGCTCTAAGCAATTAAAAACAACAGATGTTTTGTAAGTGTCCTTGTTGATTCCACTTCACTTAAAACTCATGGGTACATTAAAATCAGTGAATGATCTCCCAAATTTAAAATGAGACCATGCCAGTAGCACCTTAGTGCAGCAATGGCCTTGATGGATGTCTGAGCTCATAGAGTGCCATTCTAGTAAATAACGTGTTTTGATACTCTTTATTATCAGCTTGGTCAGCTACTTCAATAGCTGAGTGAGAGGTAAATAAACTGATGTAAGATTAAAAAAGATTGCATAGTTGTTCGTGTGGTATTTTGTTTTTAAACCAGATATTGCAAAACACAACAATGTGCCTGTTAGGGAAGTGTGATATCAATTAATAGGATCAGTGTCTGATGTGTAAAAACATTAACATAGTGTAAAGAATGCAAGTTACTTCGCCTGGAAACAAGGTAATTGGCATTGTCAACAAGCCAGCATAACCTGATAACAGAGGATCTCTGTTTCTGCAATACCCTACCATCACGATTCATATACCAAATAAAAACGCAACAGATACAAGTTTCGATGCAGCCAAACAATGTAAGCTTGTCACCTACAGTAGCTAAATAAAGCTCCAGAAAAAAGGTTGAACCTTCCTTCTATATTTCTTCCACCCTTTTAGTTCTAATTCCATCTACCCTTCCCTTCCCTTCTCTGTTGTTTTCTACGCCCCAATAGCATGACTCAGAGGACAGCCAAGCAGGTGAAAGAGCTCCCTACGGCCCGGAGGCTGTCTACCTGTTCAGTGCCCAGCAACAGGTCTACAAAGAAACATTGGACAGTGGTCCCACTGTCAGTAATGTCCTGTCATTATTGCCCAGCGCATTCGTTTGAATATCTCTACATTTTGGAAGGACTTAACGATTGTTCATGGTGCATTATAAAAAATCCTCCCACACTCTTCCATATACTTTAATAACCTGCCAAAACACAGTCAAGCCAACTCACTGATATCTGTAGGTAGGCAGAGCAGCTCTACTGTTTGCTCCAGGCGATGACCTAAAACACAAGAGGAGAGAGAGCGTCAAACTGAGCATCAAACTGACAACCCACATAACACACAGTTCAGCATGAAGATTGAGCTTTGATCTCCTTTTTCTGCCTGGATGTGCACAAGGTACGAGGGGTGATAATGAGAAATAGGATTGTTAGGTCACAAAACAAAAAAAGTGGGAAGTTTTCCTTCGATTCTAAACTCTTAAAATTGCAATTGCATGATGCTCAGAAGGAAAATAGGCTGTGCAAATCCTTTACATATGTCCTGAGACAGATCCACATGCTATTCTTTACATAACAAATGTATACAAAGATAGTAAAGGACATCATATATTGTAAGTAAATCATAAAGGTTGAGAAAGAAAATATTAATGTCAAACCAATACTTGCAGAGTATGTCTATATCACTTATGCAAATAACAATTACTTTGACATTTGACCTGCTCTAATCAGCATCTAGGTGTCACTTAATGAGCATGAACTTGTGGCAGAGCTGATGAGGGATGTGCTTCAGATCTCACTTAAAACTAAACTCAGTGCTTCTTTCTTCTATTATATTTTTACGAAAGGGATTTTTCGAGCCGTGTCTAAAACAGAGGTGTGGTTATATAATAACTGGCCAGTAACAAGATAAACCATCCAGTCTATGAGATGAACTTAAAACATTGGGTCAGCTATTTTCACACCAAACTCTGACAGCAGGGCTTCACCATCTGCCACTAAGTCAAGGCCACATGTCACATCCTCACAGCCCCCTGTGACATCTCCAAGTCAGTTGGATCAGATTAAGCACAAAACACACCAGCAGCATACACACTGTCGGTTTCAGCTACATTGCTCTTTTACAACAGCCAGCAAGAGAGGTGTTGCGTGATGTGAACAGAACATGGTCAAAAACTACACAGGTGGAAGATGTGATGATGCTTTTCTGCATGTCTTTTTCCCTGGACAGATAGCATATTACCCAGAATATTAAAATAACAGGAGACAATCAGGATGAAAATAATACACACATATGTATGTATGTAAACATATTAACTATATGCTTTTTGTATCGCTTTCAAATCTACTCATTTGTTCTAAAACATTGTAAAACTAAAAAATATGCCAACACACACATTATGTTGGACGACATTGTCTTTACTTTTCATTCAACTCAATGAAGGCTTACCCCGCTTTTATTCAAACATCAATTTGCTTGACTCCAACATACACCCTTTTTTGAAGCATAACCCTGACCTAAATGTAACTAACTCTTAACTACTCACAAGATCATCAGATAATATGTATATATGACCCAATCTGTATATATGTTCACTTTAATTCATCTCTTATTTCATAATTTTTTATCATTTTTATTTTTATCTTTAATTGTATTAATCTGTGAATCTGTGCTGTCCTGTTTTTCATTTTGAACCTGTTGCTGTTAAAACCACCATTTCCCCACAGGGATTAATAAAGGTCCATCTTATCTTATCTTATCAGATTGTTGTTCTTGTGGTACCGTATTTTAGGTTAGTCCCCACAAAATGACGATGTGAACACAGTTACAACAGTCTCTCTTCTAGCTACTGCTCTAGTTCACCATGGCTCCCCTCCTCCTGCTTGCATACAGCCCTGAGGCTTGTATTGGTCCCAGAGGTCCAACTCACACTGCAGCACACTGCAGCTATAGTGTTTGAGACAAAACACTCGGCAGATTACACCAAAAGTGTTAAAAACTAGAAAGAAAGAGAATATTCTTGAGGAAATCTAGGAATCTTGAGCCATAGCATAACTTCATTTCCTGTTGGTGCTGACTATCTCGGATACAGTGAAGCAAACAGCAATAGTTTAGTGCTTGTTTCCTAGAAATGTAATCATAGATCACTGCTGATAGTATTCAGGAGTTCTTTTTGCTTTACTGTAAAAATTACGTTGATAGCATTCAACCCACAAACTACACAGTTACGTTAGCATGTCATCAAGTAGCGACTAGGTCATTATAGAGATCAAAGAGCGGATTATAAGACCCAGTGTTTCCCCTAGGATGGAGTCATAGCAGCGGTGCTAAGGCACGCGAGCTCAGCAAAATGTGAAAAGCGCATTCAATTTTTTAGTGTGTGCGAGTGCGAAGTGCACCCCGCCAAAATGTTTCTACAGTATGTGTCTGCCAGTACAAGAAAGGCTCTTGAGGCTCTACAGGTTTATTTAGCTTAATCACCTTTATTGAACATACAGTAACACAAATACTAAACATCCACATAACAAACAATCAAAATAAAATGTATGCAATTTAATTATTTTAACCTGCTTTATTTGGGGGTGGACCTCACATCCTTTGGGGGGGTCCGAGGGCATGTACCCCCGGGAAGATTTTCTTTTAAATGTTGAAGTTAAATGCATCAATCTGGTGCATTTAAGGCAATTTATGGAAATGAAATGAAAATGAATTTATGGATACAGCTCTCAACACTCATGAAAGGGAGCTGTATACTTTTCAATAATCCAAAAATCTTTAGAATATGATCACAACCAATAACAAATAATTTAATTTAATACTTAGCATTCTTTCTTTTTATTTATGCATATTTTACTAATCACTCCCCTTTTAAACTGTTTTTTTTACTGTCCTATAGTACACATTGGAATGACTTCTTACTTTATTTTGTACAACTATATTAAATAGATAAAGGTGTGCTCTCTTGCTCTCTCTCTGTCTCGCTGCGCTGCTGCTGAATGTATAGGGGAAACACTGAGACCCCTTAACTTCGTTTAACTCTCTCCCCCAATACCTTTCCTAACGTCAAGAAGCAATACTGGCAGTCCTGAAAGATTAAGGATAGGAGTCTATTTTAGCGTAATTATTTGAAAATAAAAAGGATATCTATTTGTTACATACCATGTACCAGAAATTGTATTTTACATAATTCTAAATCAGTACTTAAAATGTCCATACAACAACATGTTGGCAAAATACTGAATGTACTCTTCCAATATCAGAGTAGCACATGATAACAAAGGCCCTACGACGTAGCTGTGTACGTAACCGGATGATTACCTAGAAGAGCGTCAGGACACACTGTTTTAGGCATATGACAGCTATGTGACAATGATTCAGCCTCTAATGGAGATAGACATATTGTCAGGGTTGGGGAAAAATAGGACCCAAATGCAGATTGAAGAGGGAAGCAGGTTTCAAAATGAAACAAAAGGCGAGCTTTATTCACAAAAGCTGAAAAAACAAGAATCCATGAACAGGTACGAGACATGAGGTAGCATCCAAAAAAAAAGGTGACTGTGACCAACATGAAGGGAGACATGAACGACAAATAATGAACCAACACTGAACACAGGAAGAGACAAGACTAAATACAGGGAGGGGTAATCACGAGACGAGAAACAGCCGGGCAGGGAAGGAGAAACACAAGGGCAACAGGTGAACACAATCAGACAATCAGACACACCAGGGAAACTAACGACAGGGAGGAAGACAAGACACAGGGAGAACAGAATTGCAAAATAAAACCATGACAAGACAGACCAAACAAAACCGTGACAAGACAGACCAAACAAAACCGTGACATAAAACTAAGATCGTGACACATATGACTGTCATGTTTATTGCTTACGCAGGCCTTAGCTAATCTGAACCAAATATTAAATACTGCTTTGAACCGGTATTCTGCATCTTGTGACTGAATAACACCCTCTCTTGTATACAAAGCATCTGAAGGACACTGTTCGGGGAACTATTTGTCCCATGCAGCTCCGTATGTGATGACTACTTCCATTGAAGACCAAGCCGGTGACGAGTAATATTTTTCTAACACAAAACCATGAAGCATCGTTTGAATTCCCCAAAAAATCTCTGAAACACAATGTTTGCTTTGCAGATTATAAATGGTGAGCGGAATAAATTGAAAGACAAATCCATGTTGATATCGGCAGGAAGCAAGCTAGTTAACATCAGCTATTGGGCAGCCCTCCGGCAGCAGAGTCCTGCCTCCTATTGTTAAGAGATTCCATAAAGTTAATTCAGGTTCAAGCTCTATTCTGAAATTACTATTGGGTTCATTAACACAAGCTCTTACAATAACAATGTAAAAGGATAACATGAGGGATTCATTCCTAGTATGTGTATGGAGTGGAGAAACACTTTTAACAGTTAATCTTACCATTCTCAATGTCACAGAATAAACAGCAGAGTGCCCATTTACTCAGTGCCAATACAAAAACACTATCTCTAGATGATATCTGACAGGAATTGTAAGAATTGAGACTGGACTCAAGGGGAAAAAACAGACCTGCAATTTGTTGCTGATATTGATAATTCACACTAGTGAGTAAATGATATGTCCAAAGGGATGGG
>NW_011359383.1:20852-33633 GCF_000735185.1 Notothenia coriiceps
CGGGGATCTCTGTGTTCTCCTTACAGCTCAGCAATTGACATTAGTGTGATGTAAAACCTGCAGGTCATACACTCATAATGGACTTTTCAGTGAAATAGGAGACATGAGGAATGTGATAATCTAAGAATAACGTTATGTAAAACAGATATTATTTGATATGGTGTAAAATACAGAATCAGTCTGAAGTCGATGATGATTACTTCCCTTGTTCTTCCAGAAACAGAGAAGGCATGTTACTGAGAATTTTCTGCAGACCTCCATTCTAAAGATGCATTGAGCCAGTAGACATAAAAACAAGCTGACAAATACACACTTCACGCTTGAATGCACACCTAAGTCTCAGCTCATGAGAGTCGTCCCCATCTATCTACATTCTCCCTCCCTCATGGCAGGCAAAAGTTTACAGTGCCCTGTTCACTCTAAAACCTTTGCATAAGCTGTTCCCTGGCATTTTACAACCCATCAACAATTTTACAAGGTTGCTCACTGCCATGCTATCTGAACCTCCTGTCCCAGAGCAATAACTAAGCTCTCTTTTCTGAATTACAGACCTGAGGCACGTAAAGATGGAACAGAGGATGGAATGAGGGGGCTCCACGGCAGAGCAGACATAAACAAACCGCTGGCTGCTAACAGTCCAGTTGACCTGAGCTTCAGCTTTACTCTCAGCGTTGTTTAGCAGTCACGGGTATGAGGGACACATCCAATGCAACATTATTCAAGTGATCTCTTCATAACGAAATGGTGCTTGTATGTGGTTAACTTTGAACAGTGGCAAAATTATTATATTAATTCTCTGATTAGTATTCCTTAGCTTGCCTCAACTCATCCGAGGCTGTGGGGTCAGTCGAGATGGCTCTAATTTTAGCGTCTACTTCAAAAACATGAACATATTACGCCTGTACTCGCCTCTTTACATTGGCTACCAGTCCATTTTAGAATACGATTTAAAATGTTATTGTATAACGGTTTAGCCCCACCGTACCTGGCAGATCTTTTAAAACCATACACACCCACACGGTCACTGAGGTCTGCTGACAGACTCCTTCTGGTCGTCCCTAAAACAAGGTTAAAGCAGCGAGGAGACAGAGCCTTTGCTGTTGCAGCTCCAAAATTATGGAACAAATTGCCCCTCCAGGTTAGACTTGCTCCAACTCTGCCTGTTTTTAAATCTCGTTTAAAAACCCACTTATTTTCCCTTGCATTTACAGACCAGGTATGACTTGTGCTTTTCAATTTGGGTTTTTATCTTACTAGTGTTTTGTATTGTTTTTACGTCATGTGGGAGGGTTTTTCAGTCTGTGGCTTCTGATCTGGTTTCATTGTCTCGTGTTTTACATTTGTTTCACGTCCTGTCGGTTTTTTTATGTATTTATGCCATGTTTTTATACAGTTGTTGATGTACAGCACTCTGTTCAACTCGTTTGTCTTTAAATGTGCTATAGAAATAAATTGGATTGGATTGGATTGGAAAAACAACCAACTCTTTCTGACCTTATTTCTGAGATGTGGAACCTCTCTTGCAATGCCTCCTGAAACAAAATCTGAAGATACAGTACACTTTGTGATACAGTACTTTGGCAATGAGTTAACCCAGTGTTATACCTGTTTTGCCTGTTAGTGTCTAGATGTATAGTGATTCACAGAAATGTTGTCTGAACACATGGAAAACACAAACCTAAAAAGGACAAACAAAAAAACACACAGACAATAATACACTAAAATACACAGACTAACAGCGATACTGATGTCAGCATTATTCAGCATTATATTGTGGGTGTGAACCCCTTAGGAGGATGTGTACCTTTTAAGTCTGCTTGGCTGCATTTAACATAAAACACCACAATATTAATTGTCAACTGACTTTATGTTTACTGTTTATCTCTCAGAAACTGAAAGCCATTTGCTCACAATTCTCCAAAAAGGGGACGATTTCATTTAACATATAAGCATGCAAAACAGCCAGGATAATGTCAGCAGCTAAGGTCTGTAAATGAAACATAACATATTTGTGTGTAGAGAAATAAATGCAAGATTTAAAATATACTCAGCGTCCAATACAAATCTAACCTAGTCCTACATTAAGAACCTTAATTCAACAGATATCAGGGTTTCAAAGCAGCTAGTCTCCAATAACGACTTGATATTGGCATCCATGTAAAAATGTGTGCTCATGCACCGATTTTCATTTAGACTATAATAACATATATCACTGCTGAAGTGCCCTAGAAAATCCCCTGATGTATTGTTTCATCATCGAGGTTTGACCTTGTTTCCATCCACCAAACTAGAGAATGGACCCACAAATAGAAGGCACATCCACAATATCTGCTTGTTGACAGTGCTAAAGTGTTATAAGAGACAATACAGTAACCCATGAGGCGAGTGAGAAATAGCAAAAGAACGTTGGAATATATACCACTGCAATACAAAGAGGAACGCTTGGGCCAGAGATAAAAAAGGCACCTGCTGACTGTCTGAGCCTGGTCTTTGATGTATTACTCTAGGTTCTGGGGTGTCACTTCTCAACCTACACCAGAACACACAACAGCATGGTAGCATAGATAATGTCTGTACATCACTTTGTGGCTGTCTTCTCAGAAAACCGTACACCCTTCTTCCAGTCAGAAGAGAAAGGAAGAAGGTATGTGTTATGTGTGAGGTTATTAATTCTACAACCTTTACAAAATAAAGTAAATTAATGATTTATCAAGGTGCTTCATGTTTAAAACATCTAAAAAAACTAAGCCTGACTGGAACTCAATCAAAAGCAACATAATCACATGCTTTTATACAAGATACTTAAGAATGGAAATGTACGTTGTGACACAAAACGCTGAAATAAATTAGGTTTAACTTTAACTCCCAAGTATGTCTTCTTAATTGTTGAAGATCTTGCAGTACCTACAGTACCTTAGTCAAAGTAAAAACCAGCATTCATTAATATTTTTGTATCAACATTCAATTGGGCATATTCTTGTAAGGTTTAGGGGTTGCTAGTATTACCGATCTCACTGAGAATCAACATCCCGGTGGATCAAGAAAGTTGAAAAAATTAAAAATAAATGTGTCCTTATTAGATTTAGTTGTAGAATTAAATGTTTTCGTTGTCTCTTTCTCGCCCTTCTATTTCTCTACCTACATGGTCCTCTGTTTCTCTGCTCCTCGCTGTGCACACCTCACATCGCAGATAAAACAAACCATCTGGGTGCTTGCCATCAACTTTATTACACAAATGATAAACAATCATCTGTGCTGTCAATCAACAAACATGTCGACTACAGAAATAATGGCCCGGAGGCTGGGACTCCAAAGCAATTCAAGTTTCAGCCTGATTTATATTCGCCATGCTTGAATAACGACAGCATGCTGCATTGTACTGTATGTGGGAATATATTTACCACTTTTACTATAGACATTATTGTTTATTTGGAACTGTTGAGAGAAGACATTCACCAGATGTGAATTTGTCTGAGCAATTCAACATTGAAGGCAGCAGGTGAGGCTCTCTACACATCTAAATGCTAATGTCATGCTATTGCTCAAACAAATGTGGTAACTAATGAGCTGGCTTGGTAAATGCATCTTAAGCCTAAGCAAGGACATAAATGACAGCATACCAAGGGAGAGGAGTCCTGTTATGACTTACAACTCAGCAGGAGGGTTGCTAAAAATGTTTGTATTAGGATCAAGCATAAACGCACGAGCACTGTCACACACAAACTCCAGGTTTTGTTATATTACCCCATGCATATCGAACACCTGCACGTTTTCTTCATTTATCTGCTTAAATCTCAAAATCGAATTAAAAGATAAATTCTGGAAGAAGACTAGTCCTAGTCGAAAGTGGCAATGGATTACTTAATGCTGTTTGAGAAGTGCATGCAAACGTGTAACGTCACCCTCACACTACAAGTTTGTCAAAAACTTGCTGGGAACTCCTAAGAAAGCGAAGATAATGATGAACAGTTGAAGCTAACAAATCTAGTGTTGCGTCTTTGGAAGCATCTATGCGGGGGACCTCAATGAACTACCTCATTGATTGATTGAAATGTCAAAACAATGGCTGCAAAATTGCAAATGAGACAGTAAAGATAAAGAGTAAAGGTGTAACTAAACGGGCAAACGCATACTAGGTGTGTCCTGACAAATAATTGAGTCCTTTTTAAGAAACAGCAGAAAAGGTTGTAAGGTGACAGGAGGCCTTTGAGAATAACACATAAAGATGATTTGATAGATCTTCAAAATGATCTATTACATTGGTCAGTAAATGTGTAGTGTGCATATGTACTTCATGATCACGTCAACAACAACACCTGGCACACCTGCTGCTGCTTGTTGTCACTGGCAGGTCCTTAAAGTATATACGAGATCTACAGTATGTTAGTTGATACACCCTGGCTGTAGACCGCTTTTTCAGCTATATGTATGGGTATATTATATTTATCATGTTCTTGCACCCTGTTGTCTAATAACACAAAATACATAAATCAATGTACTGGTTTGGCTCCATTATGGCTTTGGTTCAATTCTGATAAAATACTCAAGATATAGTAAGCTGAGCTCTGAGGCTAAATCTAATCTCTTATTGGATCTTTTATCACTCTAAGACTCCACCATTTTTACATAAACATATTAGTTTACTTCACACAGTAATATGTAACAGTTTCATTTTGCCCTTTTTTGGTTTTGGGAGATCAGAAATGAAACTCCTTTATAGAAGAACTTTAGAAAGACAATAGCAGAGGGAGTTTTTAAGAATAGCTGACAAAGGGGAATACAAAAATAACAACAAAACGTCGCTATTGGCCTAGTTGTCATTTCAAAGATACGTATAGGCGCATAATTTTACAAACCTAGCATCCCTAGTTTAAGAACTCAACCTAACTCAATAACTAGATTAGAGGTCAAGGGAAAGCAGACGGATTCAGACAGATCCAGTTAACAAATTAAACTATTTCAACTCCTCTCTCTTGCTCTCTCTTTCTGGGTGTCGCCTCAGAGAGACTCTTTTAGTGCCACCCATGATTAATGCAGCTATGAATGGGTTCCTCTTTCACCAAGCACCGTGGAAGAAGTTCTTCCTTCTCTCACTTTCTTTCTTAGCCATTTTTCCCTCCCAATGTGACCTGATTTAGTCACACACTGTGAAACTGATTTGGACTCATTTACATGCTAATGCCATAAAAAGGGGTGAAATGATGTGCACCCATCAACTCATTGATTCTAGAGGAGACTTCTGCATTTAGAAAAATGATCTGCAGTTTAAACTAGAATATTCCCAGACTCATTATTCATAGAATTAAGTAACTGGCAGGAAGGAACACGTTCTTCATATCTTAGTAGGGTTCCATATTTCCACAGCAACAACAAAAGTTAGAAATACAGTATATTGTGATGTTTATCTTCTTTGCTTCAATAATAAGTATTTGAAAAGAGAATAAAAACAGTTCATTTAAAACACTGAATGTATTACTTACATGTGAAATAGTTTTGGCACCAAAAGTATAAGAATGTACTGATTACATTACCCCATTGGGTTGCATGACACAGAGAGAAGAGAGAGTACACTTGAATTGTTCATTTGTGACCCAAATTTAAATATCTCAAAGATATTTTGGAAACCAGAATTTTCTTTGGGCCCGGAGCGAACCACCAAGTGATTGGATGTAATGAGTTAAAACTGAGATTATTATTTTATTTTTTTTATTATATTTGTATTTAAGTAGTGTGTTGTCTCGTTTCAGTTATCATTTTGGTTGTACTATGGAAAGAGTTTTGTTCTGACTTTCTTACACCCTAAAGCATTAAACCCATTCAAAAATATAAAGCGGTCCCATCTGCCATCGGACCACCCAGTGAAGGTTTGTGACAGGTGATTCCATTCTTTTTGTGTGTTGGTTTAATTTATCTTAATAACATATTTTATAGGCCTTACATCCCAATGTGCTTCTAGGATAGTGAAAACCATTGTTTGAGCAAAGGTGGTTTTGTTGAAGTTGCAGCATGACAATTGGCAACCAAATAAAACATTTATTTGCTAGCAAACGTCACGCAACAATGCAACTGGACAAAGTCCCTGCCCAGCACAGCATGTTACAGTATGAGATGACATGATACTGTAGAAATCTGCAGTCATATTTAAAGATGTCATCATCATAAAGCCAAAAACCGACCAGGGTAAGAAGTTGACCACAGTATCAGCTGCTTTAGACCACAGGCTGAAAATATTGACAGTGAATACCGTGTATTTTAAAGACGGTCCAAACAATGAAAAAAGATATCACCATTTCCGACAGAATGTGACAAGTATTTTCTCATGTTTCCTTTCACTGTTAGTAAAAAGCAAAAGTAGCATTGTATACCCCGAAGGCCAAAAGTCAACACTTCAGCAAAAAAAGCGCTTGACCTCTCAGATCAATGGCATCGAGTGGATTAAAGCTATAGGCGATGGCTTTCTCTCCAAATCAAAGTAGTGTTGTGTGGGTTTATAAATAAATGCAAGACAGAAGCAGAAATGTACTCTAGATTTCCCACTTTCAAGGAAAAACTGAAAGCGAATAAGACAGCACTATCAAAACAAATAGAGTTAGACTGCATGGCTGTCATATTCAAGTGTGTGATGCTAAAACAATATCTGACCCAGACTCTTTAGGTTATTCATGCTGTAGAGACAACTGACTGTAAATGTAGCTTGGCCCATTTGATACATGAATACACGGGTCACCTGTGTAGAAGAATGTCAAATGTATTATATACAGTAATGTGGATATTTTTAAAAAAATCATCGCCATATATGTGATGATGAGCCGAATTACCTTGCATCTTTAAGTAGTGATGCTGTAACCAAGGCCAAGGGTGAACCAGAAAAACTGAACTATAAATCTTGAGAAAAAAGTTTTAACTAAACAGCTGCCAACAGGCTGAAAACCAGAAGGTGTAAGACCTTACAGTGCAAACAGAACAGCAAGCTAAGCTGTGCATTTGAAGATGATGACCCAATGTACTTTCTCTGTGGATATATAAGGTTACAGTGCCTTTTTTAAATTACCTTATGAAACACAACCAGTACTGTCTGCAAGGTTCAGCATATTTCCAATCGGGACATGAAGTGCAGAGGTGAAAGGCTTCAGTCAGCTCTGAATTCTTTCTCTCCCCTGATCCTCTATCCGTCCGTAAAAAGGTTTCTGCCTAGGTTTTATTTTGAACTGAGCTTCACATGGCTGACTTCCACATTAAACTACAAAGGGAGAATACCCCTGACAAGGCAGCACACTCGTCTGGATGTGATATTTTAAAAGTGGAACATTTTAAGAGTTTTCCCATCTGCATTTAGACACAGTCAACACAGACAGGGAGATTATCAATCAGGTTAATATCATTAAATAATCATTTAAGGGGATGTCTGAGCTTAGAAGGAATTGTACAATAACATGTGATGGTTACAATTAATATACCTAAATCCATAAATGACAGTAAATGTATCGGATGTCTACAATATTGTTGAGCTCTGTTTTGGTTTATGAAGCTGAGCTGCAGTGAGAGACTGTAGTGGTGATGTCATCGTGAGATAAGTCCTCCACAGATGATGAATAATGGAACAACTCAAAGGACAACATAACAGCAGCCATGATGTTCTAAGGAATATGTTCTGATGCATAGCAACGCACCCTACATGCACAACAAAAACTACAAAATATATGAGGTTGTAGACTCGTAAGAACAATTCCAAAAGAAGTTGCCTGATCCTGTTTTAGAGACTGTTTGCTTTTTGCGGATACAGTCTAAAGTCCAAAAGTGGGCATTTATTTAAACTGAAAACATCAGTTGAATAGTTGGACAATAGAAATGTAATCAACTTTGATGTTATAAAAACATTTTGTTAGTCATGTATTAAGGAGAAATGCTAAATAATTACTGGTTTAAGCATCTCAAATGTAAGGATTTTCTCAAATAAATGTAACTAAACACATTTGTTCAATGTTTGTATAAGATTAAACACGCACTTAACAATAACACTTTGGGCTGTGGGATAAATCGTGTTTGTAATTGTAATTTGAAAATGTACTGATATTTGATAAAAGGAAAATAATTCATCGAATTATCCCAAAAACAAGCAACTTTTGATTAATACAAAAATATTATTCATATGCACCACCACAGCAGTTTCCTCTGTAACTATAAGGTACACATTTACATTCACACCATTTTTTTTAACGGATTAACAAACAAGCCTCTAAAGTGTGAAATATACCTAGCCCCTCTCAATTGTAATTCCTCAGCATGTCCCAGTTTTCTAGTTAACACAGCAGCAGCGGTTCACAGCCTGTCCTCTATATACTCAATCCTGTGTTCAACTGAAATGTTCTCCCTCTAACTGCTCACACAAAGCCCTCTACAGCAATACAGTTGTCTGTAACAACACTGCAGCACCACTTATCTCACAAACGCCTCATCATTAATCATCGTTTCAATTGCCTTTTTGCCTTTCTAACAGTTTTATGCAACATGAAAATCAACACCTACCTGTAGCCCTGTAGGTTATATTATCTCAGGATCTTTTGTTTTTGTCAAAGGGCAAACTAGTGTTGTATCCGCCCACACTAATGTTATGAACAGAGTAAAGAATGTTCATTTTTGGTACACAGAAATCCATAGCTTATAGAGAAAAGCTTTAAAGATGTTATGTAATATAATGATTAGCCTGTTGCTCTGCCATCAACGACGCTAAGGCAGCTAAAGGAAATTTTTTGTTTAGCCAAGACTCTCTTAACAAGTGCATTTAGATTAATGCTCTTGAAAGATTATTGATGTAATCATACATTTCCAGATAGTTATTATATTTCAAAATGTGTGAAGCATTGCTGGAGGCTCCGTCCCTATTGCGTTTCCTCCCCCAGAGTTCAATTTAGCTTCTTCTGCCAGCAGCGGGAATAAGATCCCAGCAGGCTGCAGGGAGGGTGTTTGTCCTTTAGTGCAGGTGCTATACAGAAAACTATCCCTGACTATTGGAGACAAATCAGGTGACTCAAAGACAGGACAGTGCAGAGGAAGACATAGACAAAAGAGGTAGGAAAATAAAAACATATCATCCTCACATTCAACATCACAAGGCAAAATGTTGGATCCTCATCCTCCAAGAACTTATAGGTTTCCATCATTGCTTATATGTTTTCATCATGGCTCTCCAGGGGCCCTTCAGTTTATCTAATAACCATGCATTACACTCCTCTAGGGCAGGTCATCATCCTCTACCTCAGCTGCATCTCAGCCTTTGTTCTCTCTCTCTACTCCCCACAATACAGACCCCTTTCTACATCTTTGCTTGCATCAGAGTTTTACAGAAATATACAGATTCAGGTTAGTAGATCGTTTTTAAAGGAAAAAAAGATTCAATCGATTACACCTTTTTTTGCCTACATGATATTGGGTATGGAGATGAATAAATATACTGCAATGTGGATTTTTATTCTCAGCAATCTTCTATTAATAACGTTAATTTTGACTTTATTCTATCAGAATGAAAGTGTACAAGTACATCAACAAATAAATAAATTAAATGTGCGAATAAACACAAAAGTCTTGCCTTGCACCACAACTATGAACCTAACGAAGCCTGCATGTACTGTGTATTCCACTGTGGTGCCAACTCCAGGGACAATACTTATGTTATGCAAGAAACCAACAAAACAAGACTTGATCTGTAAATGTCAGACAGTCCAAAGACATCATGCAAGTGGAAGATGGCCACTGAAATGGATTCCGCATGACTGGAGGAGGACAGAAGCTAAGGACATAAAACTGCAGACCTTGTGAGCCTGTCCCCTGCTCCCTGTGAACAATGAAGAGCCAGATACATCGCCTGTCAGCAGCTGCCCTCCCCTGTGGCCGGGACTGGCACAGAGTGGTACACAGCAGGCACTAAAGGACACACAAGCCCTCCGCCTAATATAGGCTTTAGACACCTACGACCATTGCACAACGTTTAGCACTTAAACAACTTGTATTCTCAGCAGAGGCGAGATGTGGGGGGCTTAGATGCAGGAGTGTGTACCTTACCTTACACTCTTCTCAACTACAGTATTTTTTCATGGACAAGATGAACTGAATCATATTTGAAATGTTATACAAGTATAGGGTAGGTTGGTAATATTAAAGAAAATAAGTAGATAGGCTACTAGGATTGTATTTGCCATCACCACAAGGAGAAGTCTGAGTAGCATACATGAGGTATCGTTTAATAAAACGAATAGGAATTGGACCATCAAGCAGATGTAAAACATTAATGACCTTTCCCATCTCATGGGACACTAAAGGCCTATAGCAAAATAACTACAATCGATAATTTTAGGCGTAGACTGAATACGCATATATGAATCACCGATAATTGTAGCATTAGGTGTGTACAGATGTCCAACCCGATCTTATAACATATCAGGAATACATAATGCCTGGATTAAATGGAAGACTTTTAAAGCAATAACCGTTTTCGCTCAAAGCTCACCGCCCTGTTGATAACAGTGATGCTGAGCACAAATCCACAGGCTGGGCAGATCAGCATCCATGCACCGCTCCGTGCTCCGTACGGTGCCTGGGAGGAGGACCACTACAGCCTCGCTTATTGAGCATCCATCGATGTTTACCAATGATTAATACAAAGGAAAATATGTCTTACCTGGAGAACATATGCTGATCAAGTCACCTCCTTTTTGGATTTGTAAAGGATGGTGCTGGCTGTTCGCGCATCACTCGAGTGTGTGTCTCTCGGACAGAAAGCGTACGGAGCTCGGTGCTTCCAGCCCCGGAACGAGTATAACACATATCAGCCCACTGCAGCTACCCCGCCCGAGCAGCGACAGATACACCGGTACTCTGGAGAAAGAGTAATCCGTTACTGGGCCGTTACCGTATTATATGAACAATATAACAGACACAACTGGCCCGTCGGTATTAGCAAATTAAATAAAAAATGTATATTGTAAATCTGCGCTATTTCTTTTAGATTTTTTTTCTACTTTAAAACACATGAACAGTGAACCAAACAGCGGTTTTTAAACACAACCAAATGTTCAATAACAAGAGCGAAAAATATACGAATTTAAATCCAATATGGAAAAGTAGTAACCATGCGAGAACAATTAGGAACAATATACGAAAGACAAATCAATCAAGCTTGCTGTTTGTAGATAAATAAACTAGCAATCAAAGTATCCACGTGTAGATAGCATTAACTGACGTTAGCCAGCATGAACTCAGTAGCTACATTACCTAGCATTAACTGACGTTAGTTTACATCAGTGGTTCTCAAACTTTTTCAGTCAGGCCCAATGCTAGGTAATGTAGCTACTGAGTTCATGCTGGCTAACGTCAGTTAATNCACCCCATACATCATTTGGAATGGGAAGAATCTCAGCTTGCTACAACACTAACTAAAGCATTTTTATCTCCAGTAAACACAGCCTACATGGCAAGCATTTTTTATAAATAATTTACAGTATTGTACAGTAAGCACTATCTTTGAACTTACTGCAAAATTATAACATGAAATTCACCCCTGGTGTCATTCTGTCTGTCACCCCTTGATTCTATTTGCTTTGACTGTTCAAATGAGATGTCAACCATCAAAATTGGATAAGGGGTTCCAGAGATATCACTATGCAAAACACACCGGTCAATTTTGACCGAAAATAGTATGGGAAGGGGGGTATGACCTAACGCAAGAGAAGGGTTAATCAATCCCATTCTATCTATGGTCGTGATTCGTTTTTCATTCAGCTGTAATGTTGAATGATGGCCACTGGGGAGCAGTGCTGCGCTGGTTCCCTGACATTTTAGGCTGAGATGCTTAGAGGTTATCTTTGATCCAATGATAATACATTTTCTTTCTCTATTTCTATACCTCAGCCCTGATAACACAGTAGGCCTATAGCCATATGCAAATTAAGTTCCTAAATGAAACAAATGAATGGCATCAAACAGGATACTCTGGATAATCAAAAAACCCTTTGAGTGCATAATTATCCTTTATCATTCTTGATCATTTTGAAAAACTTGGTACTGATTTTAATATTCCTAATCTTTAGAAAAGGTCATAGGCACTCACACACCCACACAGTTGTTATAAGGATGATTACAATTAAAATCATGAAGCTACCAAACTCAATCTACACAAAATAATTATGAATATGAAAGTTGACACAGTTGTACATTAACAGACATTTATTGAAGATGTCATTTATGTACATTCTTTCCACACTAACAACTCTTGAGAATGTTTTTCACACCTGTAGGAGATGGAGAAAAATATCCAATTTGACAAGTTCAACTTCTTTTTAAGGAGGTAGTAAGATGCAGCATTTTGAACATAAAATATATTTTCTCAATCATATACATTTCTACTTTTTTTTAATATTGATTAGTAGATCTTTTTTTGATCTCATATTTCTTATGAAGTAGGCCATTGAACAAGGTGAGGAGATGAGGTCACTTCCCTCTGCCATCTTTGTTAGTTTGAGATTGCCATAGTAAAATATTGTCTTTATTGTTGAGCAATGGGACATTCCCTTGCTCGAAAGAAGGAGTCTCTGGGAAATCTAGTCTTTTGTATTGAGTCTGTTAATTAATACAACTTGCACGTTTTTTTTTGTTTTAAATTTTATTTTATTTATAGAAGGACCATGCATACAAAAACATTAATCTCAGCAAAGAGAAGAGATGCGATATGCCAGATTATAGCTAATAGCTAATTTCCATCTGTGGTCCTCAAACAGGTTCATGTAAA
>NW_011359384.1:0-5240 GCF_000735185.1 Notothenia coriiceps
GCCTATTTTCTTCTGTTGAAGCCATTCTGTTGTTGATTTACTTCTGTGCTTTGGGTCGTTGTCCTGTTGCATCACCCATCTTCTGTTGAGTGGACAGATGGCCTTAAGTTCTCCAGCAAAATNCTCAACAGAAGATGGGTGATGCAACAGGACAACGACCCAAAGCACAGAAGTAAATCAACAACAGAATGGCTTCAACAGAAGAAAATAGGCCTTCTGGAGTGGCCCAGTCAGAGTCCTGACCTCAACCCAATTGAGATGCTGTGGCATGACCTCAAGAGAGCCATTCACACCAGACATCCCAAGAATATTGCTGAACTGAAACACTTTTGTAAAGAGGAATGGTCCAAAACTCCTCCTGACCGTTGTGCAGGTCTGATATGCAACTATAGGAAACGTTTGGTTGAGGTTATTGCTGCCAAAGGAGGGTCAACCAGTTATTCAATCCAAGGGTTCACATACTTGTTCCACCCTGCACTGTGAATGTTTACATGGTGTGTTCAATAAAAACATAAAAACATATCATTGTTTGTGTGGTTTTAGCTTAAGCAGACTGTGTTTGTCTATTGTTGTGACTTAGATGCAGAAATCCAGGAAGTTCCAAAGGGTTCACTTTTTCTTGCAACTGTATATTAGAGAGAAAATATCCATCTGGTCCCTTACATCCTCTTAGTTATCATCTAAACATCCCATCATTAAACCATTAAACCCTCCAGTCCTTAAACATTTGCTAATCCACCTTTTGCCCTTCCTGAAAAGTAAACCCTAAACACATGTCTCTGTTAAACACATATAGGATTCAAAATACAATTTAAACGAGTAAAAGGCAATCGGAGTACAAGACATAATCTATATATTAAATGATTATGTGAACATTTGAAACGACAGTTTCCACATCTAAACGTTTCCCTTCCCTGCTTCAGCTCCGCGGCCCGTCTTCCAGCAGAGACCGTTTGGACCCCCTCCCTCGACTCTCTTTCCCCCCCAGAACCAGCTCCCTCACCCGGGCACCTCCACCCAGAACCAGGGCCCCTTCCTCCAGAACCAAAACCAGATCCAAATCCAGATCCAGAACCAGAACCAGATCGAGACACAGATCGCGGACCAGATCCAGAACCAGCTCCAGTTGCAGGATCTGGAGCAGAGACACCTCCTCCTTCAGGACCAGCCTCTCCTCCTGCAGGACCTTCTGGACCAGGAGCGCCAGGAGCAGCAGCAGCAGAAACAGATGCAGGCGCTGATCCGACAGAGGGGCCCCAACGACCCAGGGGCCCCCCCTATAGGTAAGACCAGAACCAGGACAGCGCCACATACAAAAATAAATAGAGATACAACTTTTTCTTCCTCTGCTTTTTATACTGCTATCACTTATGTTGTGTGCTTTTACTTTTATAACATAAGAACAACATTTCAAAATGTTTCCCCTTATACTTCCCAAACTCTAGCACGTACTCCTTCAAATTAGTTTCCTCAAATGTGTAGCATCTATGGTCTTCTGGGATCGATTTTGAAATCATTTTTCATGATCATGATTTTGTGTAAAGGAGGTCTTTTTGACCATACATGTCAAAAAGGAGAGTCAAACCTGTGGTTTACAGTAAGTGGGAATAATGTTGCCTTAAAAGTTGAACACAAAAAAAACCTGGTCATCGTGCAAAACCAATTCAGAAATAATTGACAAGATCAAAACGTTAAAAAAAGCAGACAAAACAACAAGAAAACATGCATAGACATAAATAATAACAATTCAAGGTGGGGGAGGTAATTCACTTCAGATACACTGTTTGTTATTTTCCATGGAATGCTCTTAACACCCCGAGCAATGAATACATTAAATGCTTTGACAATAAATACATAAATACATGTCATCTGTTGAAGCCGTGGCGCTGTAAAAAGCACGACCAATCATAACTGGATGGCCTACCTGCCTGTCAGCCTTCCATCTGTGCACAAACTCATCTCTGCCCTCATTGGTCATGTGCGCGTTCGTGTGTTGGAGGAGGGGCTCTGTAAGGAAGGGGCAGATTATTTTCGGCTGCGTTCTAGGGTGGTCATTAAAATTGAAAGTCTAAGCTCCAACCCCCAGAATTAATTCTATTAGTCAAGAAAACTCTCCTGGTGAATGTTTTCCTCAATCTGACAACATTTACCCCTCCCTCATCGACCTGGAGGTTTAGCCTCAGCTGCTGGTGAGGCAGCCCGGGTCGATGAGGGGGGGTACATGCTGTCAGATTGAGGAAAACATTCACCAGGAGAGTTTTCTTGACTATCATAACGAATTCCGGTGGTTGGAGCTTAAAATAAATGAATTGTGAAATGTACATGGCACTAAGGACCACCCTACTGCGTGCTTTCAGATTCTAGCGTACTCGAGCTGGTTTCTCCATTCCTACCTTTAAGGGGAGAAAAGAATAAACTAATTAATCAAGATGACATGGGGAGTTTAGGCGACTTGACCTTGATCATATTGTATGAAGTGTATACTACACCCATCCATCTCTATTAAAATGTTTGTTTCTGAAGCCCTAAGGCATTTGTGATTTTCTCCATTCGTGTGCTTTTAATTTGAAAGGACTCGTGTTTCTCTCTCTGTGTTTCCTGCAGACTTCGACTCGATCTCAGACCCCATCATGAAGGCAAAGATGGTGGCTCTGAAGGGAATCAACAAGGTGATGACGCAGAGCAGCCTGGGACTCAACCCCATGGGCATCAACAGGTACGCACATTATTTACTTAAAGAGTAAAGGCCCGGACACACCAATCTGACAACAAAGGACTGACACAGACGGACCCGACTGTTGCGTCTCCTGCGTCTCTGCGTCTCCCGTCTCTGCGTCTCCTGCGTCTTGGCCATGTGTCGCACTGGAACACACCGCAAAGACTTCAGCCGAGGCCAAGTAGCACGTACGAACTGCGCATGCGTGAGTGGCAATAACTCTCCTCACCAGCAGGCGGCGGTAGTGTGTATTCGTCATTCAAAAGAGGAAACAACCTGAAGACAGACTGCGTGATGTAAACAAACAGAACCATGTTCCCTCTCCAGCAGGAGCTCACGGGGCTTTCCCCAACCTGAGTCCAGAGCTGGAGTTCAATCAAACCTCAGATTCTCCTTCTTAATAGTTTGTTTTGGTCCCTCACTTCCGTTTCTCTTCTCATGCACTGATTCGATAGCTGAACAGCCAATCAGAGCGATTTATTTCGCCGACTGCCTTTGGCCGACTGCGCCGAAAGGGTGCGGACACATCAATCCGAGTAGGGCGTGTCGACGCTCATCTTCGGCCTGACGCCCACCAGCGCCGATAATCGGGTTGGTGTGTCCGTGCCTTAACCCTATTTTTTTTAATTCTTTTTTATTCAGCTTTTCAAATGTATACAATCATAGACAATACAATATTCTCTGTAAGCCTGCTGTAGTTTACAGTGAAATCTGAAAAAATACATAAAGATCCCTTCTAGACAAATGATGGTCGAAATTAAAGAGAGCCTATACTGCGTTTTGGGGTTTCCCTTTCCTGTAGTTTTAACATAAAGTTTAAAAAGTGACATCACTATGTAACACTCAGGCTCCTATTGGCTAGCGCTCCAACATATTGTACGTAAGGGGGCGGGACATCTCTTAGCCGTTGTCCAAGCACAACAGAGCTGCCCAGTGTCACTGTATCTGCTTCTCCTGTTGACATAAATGTCTCTCCGTGCACTTTAATAGATGCAAAATGTATACACCTTTTTCTGTATATTAATTATTGAATGCGTGTGTGTGTCAGGTTCCAGCAGGCTCCAGTACCCCCGGTTGCTCCGGTGGTCCCTGTGGCCCCTGTTCCCCCAGGTCCTGACGCGCCCCCTCCACACATGGTGCTGCAGGTGAGTTACAGCAGATATAAAGTGTGTTTACTTGGGTCCCTCAGTGGCAGCCATGATAAGTGCCGTTTCAATTCACTAGATGAAAGGAAAGGAGGTTTCAAACTTCCTTTATAACCTCCTTTAGCTTAGGAACCACTGGACCTCCCTAACCGAAAGGAGAGGAGATAATCAGGGTGTCCGCGGGGTCTTAAAAAGTATTAAAAGTTGATAAATCAATTTAGCGAAAATTAAGGCTATTAAAAAGTATTAAAAGGCATTTTCCAAGGTATTAAGAAGGTCCACAGCAACGACAACATGAAACACCCTTTAATTTACTGAAACGACATGTCGGGAAACCCCCTCAAGGCGGCCCCATGCATAGCGCGCCGTAAAATGCTGCTTCTTATTTTAAGTTTCGTTGCCTTGCTCCGCTCTGTGTGTGGTGGGGACTGGACGTCCCAAGGTGGGTAGACCGGCATACGCAACGCTCTGGGGGTCCAACGGCTCCGTGTGTGCCCTATATGATCATTTTCTGATAACGATGAAATAGCCCGCCTCCCTCTCCCCACGTCTCCTGCTGCTGCTGGGCTGTCAGAAGAGGGGGAGGAAAAGAGAGGCAGGCACCGTTTATTAAATATTATTATATTATTATACAGAGAACAGAGTCGTTATCAATTTGTTTTAAAGCTCAATAAATAACAAAGAAGACCTCTGACCGGCACTTTTCTAATTTAGTACGGAAGATTTAAACTTTAACGGACATGTTGACCGGCGGAACATTTTTTTAACGGAAACTCTGCCGCACGGTCCCCTCGTTCCTTGGAAGAGGCCGAGAGGTGGNATCAAGACATTTTGCTGGAGAACTTAAGGCCATCTGTCCACCAATTGAAGCTCAACAGAAGATGGGTGATGCAACAGGACAACGACCCAAAGCACAGAAGTAAATCAACAACAGAATGGCTTCAACAGAAGAAAATAGGCCTTCTGGAGTGGCCCAGTCAGAGTCCTGACCTCAACCCAACTGAGATGCTGTGGCATGACCTCAAGAGAGCCATTCACACCAGACATCCCAAGAACATTGCTGAACTGAAACAGTTTTGTAAAGAGGAATGGTCCAAAGTTCCTCCTGACCGTTGTGCAGGTCTGATATGCAACTATAGGAAACGTTTGGTTGAGGTTATTGCTGCCAAAGGAGGGTCAACCAGTTATTCAATCCAAGGGTTCACATACTTGTTCCACCCTGCACTGTGAATGTTTACATGGTGTGTTCAATAAAAACATAAAAACATATCATTGTTTGTGTGGTTTTAGCTTAAGCAGACTGTGTTTGTCTATTGTTGTGACTTAGATGCAGAAATCCAGGAAGTTCCAAAGGGTTCACTTTTTCTGCAACTGTATAT
>NW_011359384.1:8084-8523 GCF_000735185.1 Notothenia coriiceps
GACGGACCCGACTGTTGCGTCTCCTGCGTCTCTGCGTCTCCTGCGTCTCTGCGTCTCCTGCGTCTTGGCCATGTGTCGCACTGGAACACACCGCAAAGACTTCAGCCGACGGCCAAGTTGCACGTACAAACTGCGCATGCGTGAGTGGCAATAACTCTCCTCACCAGCAGGCGGCGGTAGTGTGTATTCGTCATTCAAAAGAGGAAACAACCTGAAGACAGACTGCGTGATGTAAACAAACAGAAAGCGTGTTCCATGTTCCCTCTCCAGCAGGAACTCACGGGGCTTTCCCCAACCTGAGTCCAGAGCTGGAGTTCAATGAAATCTCAGATTTGCCTTCTTAATAGTTTGTTTTGGTCCCTCACTTCCGTTTCTCTTCTCATGCACTGATTCGATAGCTGAACAGCCAATCAGAGCGATTTATTTCGCCGACTGCCTT
>NW_011359384.1:9361-10012 GCF_000735185.1 Notothenia coriiceps
CAGGGTGTCCGCGGGGTCTTAAAAAGTATTAAAAGTTGATAAATCAATTTAGCGAAAATTAAGGCTATTAAAAAGAATTAAACGGCATTTTCCAAGGTATTAAGAAGGTCCACAGCAACGACAACATGAAACACCCTTTAATTTACTGAAACGACATGTCGGGAAACCCCCTCAAGGCGGCCCCATGCATAGCGCGCCGTAAAATGCTGCTTCTTATTTTAAGTTTCGTTGCCTTGCTCCGCTCTGTGTGCGGGGGGGGGGGGTCCCAAGGTGGGTAGACCGGCATACGCAACGCTCTGGGGGTCCAACGGCTCCGTGTGTAAGCCCTATATGATCATTTTCTGATAACGATGAAAGAGCCCGCCTCCCTCTCCCCACGTCTCCTGCTGCCGCTGGGCTGTCAGAAGAGGGGGAGGAAAAGAGAGGCAGGCACCGTTTATTAAATATTATTATATTATTATACAGAGAACAGAGTCGTTATCAATTTGTTTTAAAACTCAATAAATAACAAAGAAGACCTCTGACCGGCACTTTTCTAATTTTGTACGGAAGATTTAAACTTTAACGGACATGTTGACCGGCGGAACATTTTTTTAACGGAAACTCTGCCGCACGGTCCCCTCGTTCCTTGGAAGAGGCGGAGAGGTGGGT
>NW_011359385.1:0-3349 GCF_000735185.1 Notothenia coriiceps
TGGAGAAAAAAAAATGTGAACAGTATGTTTTTAACAGTTGATCACCCTGAACTTTAAGTATAATTAAACTGAAAAACCAAAAAAAAAAAAATTGTATTTTAATTTTTTTTTTTAAATAAAGTAATAATAAAAAAATAATCGTTTTATTTCGATTACGTTGTTTTCGTAATCGTTGCAAGCCATAATCGTAATCGCGGTTAAAATACGATTAATTGAGCAGCCCTAATCTCAAGGTGCTTTCACCATGAATACTGATCAAACATCAACACGTGCCGTCAGAGGAAGAGAGGGTAATATATACTGTCACTTTTAGAATACACTATATTAGGACTATTAATCAAGCTTTTTGAACACAGATTTTATAATAGTAGGGTCATGCAAAGTGAGAGAGAGCAGGGTACATGTGTGGCGCGAGATGAGAGCGAGCGAGATGAGAGCGAGACGCGAGCGAGACGAGAACGAGATGAGAGCGAGCGAGACGAGAGCGAGCGAGACGAGAACGAGACGAGAACGAGACGAGAGCGAGCGTGACGAGAACGAGACGAGAGCGAGCGAGACCGAGACGAGAGCGAGACAGACGAGAGCGAGGCAGACGAGAGCGAGAGCGAGACGAGAGCGAGACGAGAGAGGCGAGCGAGACGAGAGCGAAACAGACGAGAGCGAGACAGACGAGAGCGAGATGAAAGCGAGACGAGAGCGAGCGAGCGAGCGAGACGAGAGCAAGACGCGAACGAGACGCGAGCGAGATGAGATGAGAGCGAGATGAGAGCTCGCTCTGAAAAACATTTCAGACTTTATCCGGCAACAAGGTATTATCGTTTCTTAAGTCTGATACTAAAACAAACGGGGTCTCCCCAGCACCTTGTTGGCGGGGGCCAGCTGCGTCCTCACAGACCCAGCGTGGAGCCGGCCGCTGTCCCCGAACCTCCCCGGAGACCTCTCTCTGCGGGGGTCCATCTCCCTGCGGGCGTCCAGCCCTCTGCCCGGGGACTTCTCCCGCTCCAGGGGGGGCCGGGCGGGGGATTTGTCCCTCCTGAACTCGGTCCTTCCCTCCCTGTACCGGTGGGGGGTGCTGGGCTCCCGGTGGAGGCCCTCATGGCTGCCGGGGCCCGAGACCAGGCGCTTGGAGATGTGCTCGGTGTAGGTGGGGGGGCCGCGCTTACTGGGGCTCCTGCAGGACACAAGGGGAGGAGACATCTGATCAAAGTCAAAGTCAACTTTATTATCAATCTTTCAGTTTGTGTGGACAGACAGAGATCCAAATACCGTTTCCCACAATCCTGAATACAATAACAAATATGTATAGAAATATGTATAATATATATATTTATAAAACGGACAAGTCAAATCAAGCAATCTGATTGGTTCTTAGCCGTGATATAATGAGCGCATATCACGGGTAGAATTGTAGTTACTTTTCACAACAAGTCAGTATCCCTCCGCGTCTGAGAAAAGCTACAACCGTTACAACTGTTACATTACGTCCGTTACGAAACTAACTAACTAACTAACTAACTAACTAACTAACTAACAAAGCTTAAGATGGAAACATGTGAGGGATAATGTGCAGCAAGGACTTAGTGACCGTTGTTAAGGACGCTCACATCTGCAGAAAGAAGTCCGGTCGATTTAACTGTATCCAGTTGGGCTGAAAAGCTTCGCGTCGGACCGAACCACGCCCCTTAGCTGTGATATAATGAGCATATACCACGGCCTGTCGCGAGCGGTCGCGTAAATATACACAATCAACAGACACATTTATACATATGCACACATTAAGACATACATAAAAGCACAACAATCAATATATACAAAATAACAGTCACTTCAATATCTTTGGGAAATGTGCATTAGTGCAAGACTGTCCGTAGCAGTCTGATCATGATGATAGAACACCTTCTGTCAGTAAGAAGGTGTTCTACTCTTTTAATGTGTTATTATGTGCCTTGTTGTTTCATGCTGCTGCTTCCCAAATGGGGATTAACAAAGTACATCTTATCTTTTCTTAAAACCTTCTGTGTGTAAGGGCGCCACAGTTTCTCCGCTGCGTTTGCCTTTCCAATATTTAACTCGGTATTGTTTCTGGTTATTTATCTCTAATGAATAACTCAACTCAACACCAGCAGAGGGCGCTGTCGGTCCATTCATTACAAACAAAAAGTCTCTTCCAACACTCAACACTAACAGAGTTCAGAGGTCACCTGTTGTTCTTTTGAAAGTGTTTTTCTGGCATTCAAGTGTTTTCATCCCACCCACACACTTTAATTACAATTCTGAATTGTTTCTCTCTTTGTTGTGGGTTCAGGAAGTTTCATCTAGTGTTAAATATTATAATATGTTCATGCACTCTATTAACTCTATTAAGCTCTTGCTCAAAATGTAGCTGTATTTATAAGTTAATGTGTTTAAAGCTTACTTTTCTGCATTTACTTGCACATTGGTCACTTTCTAAATTATTTTGCACTATCTTTATTTTTTGATGTCTTATTGTATATTATATGTTGCATTGTTGGTGGAGCATGGAACCTTACTTGTTGTTGCCAGAACGACCCTATAGCTACTGTGCATTTGAGAATAAAGCGTTGCAACATAGCTGGGCTTTAAAAGCTGTGTGACTTTAGTTAAGGATTCATACCAGCGCGTTTTCAAATAAAATACAAACTCAAGTGAAATGAAAGTTCTCTGACCCTCTGCTGGAGCCGGTCCTCTGCAGATCCCCGGACTCTCGGATCAGACTGCCCTTACAGCAGATGACCCGCAGCTTGTTCTGGTACGAGGAGGCCAGGTAGATGGCCCCCGAGGAGATAGCGGGGCCCAGGTAGCGCGGGTTAGGGACGTCCAGGTGAGCCAGGACTGTGGGACTGGAGGTGGAGACAGAGAGGTGAGTAGTAAAGAGGTGCAAGGAGGACGTATTTATGAATGAAGGTAGAACGTTTAGTTTCTACTTCCACAAAAAGACAATGGGATTTCTATATGTAAATTTCTCTCAACATTTATGATACTTACATGTTCAGTTCAGCAGGATAATATCTCCACATATTAACACCACTTTATGATTTCTGAAGTCAAAAGCTAATGTTGGGCTATAAAGGAACTACAGCACGGTCACATGACTTCACGTCACCACCGCTAAGCTAAAGGTGGCTAATGTTGGGCTATAAAGGAACTACAGCACGGTCACATGACTTCACGTCACCACCGCTAAGCTAAAGGTGGCTAATGTTGGGCTATAAAGGAACTACAGCACGGTCACATGACTTCACTTCACCACCGCTAAGCTAAAGGTGGCTAATGTTGGGCTATAAAGGAACTACAGCACGGTCACATGACTTCACGTCACCACCGCTAA
>NW_011359386.1:0-13521 GCF_000735185.1 Notothenia coriiceps
ACTGAACAAAAATATAAATGCAACACTTTTGTTTTTCGCTCCCATTTTTCATGAGATGAACTCAAAGATCTAAAAGATTTGCTATATACACAATAACCATTTCTCTCAAATATTGTTCACAAATCTGTGATAGTGAGCACTTCTCCTTTGCCGAGATAATCCATCCCACCTCACAGGTGTGGCATATCAAGATGCTGATTAGACAGCATTATTATTGCACAGGTGTGCCTTAGGCTGGCCACAATAAAAGGCCACTCTGAAACGTGCAGTTTTGGTTTATTGGGGGGGTCCGAAAACCCTAACATGTCACCCATTGAGCATGTTTGGGATGCTCTGGATCGGCGTATACGAGAGCGTGTTCCAGTTCCTGCCAATATCCAGCAACTTCGCATAGCCATTGAAGAGGAGTGGACCAACATTCCACAGGCCACAATCAACAACCTGATCAACTCTATGCAAAGGAGATGGGTGACATGTTAGGGTTAGGGTTAGGGTTTAACCCTAGGGTTTTCGGACCCCCCCAATAAAGTAAAACTGGACGTTTCAGAGTGGCCTTTTATTGCATTTAACCCATCCTAGTACCAGGAGTCTAGCACTAGGAGCAGTGGGCAGCTATTGCACAGCGCCCGGGTGCCTGTAAAACGTTCCCATATGTTGTGGCTGCAGTCGTAAGAGTAATATAGAGTAGTAACATACAATTATTTAGTCTTATTAAGGTCTACAAATGTGTACATAAGCAAGAATGGAACACAACATGGAAGTGAAGGAAGTGCTCTGTTTATTTAAACGTGAAAGTTCAATTAAAATATTGTCCCTCGGGTGTGAAAGTTAAGATAAGAGTAGTTTTAAAACTGAAAGAAAAGAGAATATTAAATAATACCTTTGCAATAATATCTGTATTCGAAGTTGATATTAAATGTATATTGGTTTTCTAAGATACAGACATCATTAAGAAATAAATGTATACAAAAACAACATTCAACTTTATCTTGGCCCATTATATTGGCAAAAGGGTTATTTCTAACTTTGCAATAGAATGCTTACTTTATCTCAAATTGTACCACATCTAACGTACAGTAAAAATTGTACATACCAAGATAATGGCTTCATCCTTGATGGACCCAATGTTGTTGTTCTTCTTCCGCCCTGACACCCAATCCTCTCGCTTCTCATCAAACCTCTTGAGCTTCTTCTCAAGGCGCTGCTTTTTCGGCTGCTCCTTAAGGCAATGTGCACAGATCTTCTGAGCACAAAATAAAATGCCCAGACAGAAGGGACATGTCTTTTTTGTAGACCCACGTGGCATGATGGAAAAAGGGATTACAGAGAGACAGACTGACAAACAGAATAACAAACACAGGTTAATATAGACAAGTACACAGAATAGATAGAAGGGTTAATAAAGAAATAGATAAAGATAATAGATATTAGAGAGCTAGATAGGGAGTTTAAAGTGCCGTTGGTTTTATGAATGTGTAGGTGCAGACCAGTGTATGGGTTTGTGGGCTACAGGAGCTGCAGGAGAGAACAGAAAAAGTGAATTATGTAGTGAAAACTAGCTTTTTTAAATGCACATTGTGACCGTTTAACTACTTCAGACAGTCTGGGTGAATTAATTTACGTGTTTCCTGTTTCGTAATTATCCTTAAAACAAGGATAAGTTTGACTCAATGTAGTGTAAAGTACCCGTTATGGTTAAAAAAAGAACACGGAAAAAACGTGAATTACGTGTCCCTGACCACGATTCAATAGATTAAATTACGTGACCATGTTACGAACTTCCGTGAGACTGGGTTGATCTATCAAACAAGCTACCTAGTTTGCGTTATTCATCTAACAAACGAGCTATCTATTGTTAGCTTTCCACCTAACTAACTAGCCAGTAAATGCTAGCTAGCTAGCTTGTTGGCTAGAACGGCATCATGAGAGTATCTAATAAGCTAGTTACCTTACATTATACATTTAACAAACTAGCTATCTCTATAGCTATCCACCTACCTTACTTCCAGGGCAGACCACGTGTTTACCCTTAGATGAGAGTGATTATAAAAACAGTTTCGACATGCTTTTTTATATGCCCCTGCCCCACAGCCAGCAACTCTTGTGACTCCAATATTATGTTCCTGCAATGCCGGAGGCTGCAGTAGTTTCAGGGCCACAGTCGTGGGACCGCATTGTTATGGACCCTAGTTGTTTTTGCAACATCGCCACCTAGGGAATTGGATGCCCACACAAGTAAAACCAGCGAATATTGAGTCTACTACACAGCGAGTCTGTTTAGACATTGTAATAATAATAAATAAAATATGTTCTAATATGTTTTGTTATTGTCGAGCAAACACATAATAACATACATTGTATTGAATATATACATACACACAATGGATAGATAGTCTTTCAGTGGGGAAGTAGATTGTTATGCTTATTGTATTTAGCAGACGATTTTTTATCCAAAGCGACATACAACAACTTAAACCACTAAAAAAAACATAATAACACTAGAATATACAAACTTCAATTTATAGAACAACAATAGTGGTAATAACAACAATAATATATGAGATTACACACTAGAACTGGGGTCGTTTGGCAATAATAAAATGCATCACACAGATCCCACAGATTAAAGCACATGATTAATACTTGGGGTTAAAAACTGAGACAAGAAATGGATTTATCTGATTAGATAATAATAGATTTATTTTTGTTGTGTTTTTTCAGGTGCTCAAAGTCAAAGCCGCTTCACAGAGATATGTGAAAAGAAAAGAACAACAAATAAATTATATTTGTATTACTAAATATCATTAACATAATCAGCCACTTAAACTAAAGTGAATCGGGAGAACGCATGAGAGGCACAAAGTGACATGAGAATATTAGAATAAATAAGCAGCATATAGTGAGCATATACAATTAACTCTGTTTTAGAAGCTTTCTTAGAGAAATATTCACTCCAATCCAAATCCAATTTGTGTTAAGTGGAGAAAAGCTTTTGTTTATTCACTATTATTCAAAGAAAGAAGGCATCATACCTCATATAGTACTTAAATTGAACAATTTAGCTAGGGAATGCGGTCCCACGACTGCGGTCCTGAAAATGACCGCAGTATTGCAGAAACAGGCTGTGTTTCAGGGATCTGTGTATGGTAAAGGGAGAATACAAAATTGACTGAATAGTTTGGCAAACACACCCCAGAACCTCTTTTTTTCTTCCATGGCTGCACCTTTTATGAAACACTTAAAAAAAGCTTTAAACAAGTTTAAATAATTTCAATTCATATCAAATCATATCTTTTAATAGACTTTGTATGGAACCACAATTGGCCAATACTTGCACACTCGCTCATAGGCCCTTACAGCTGAAATACAGCATTTAGTTAAACATAAACATTGAAAAGGTTAGCTTATTCCATGGTAAGATCAGAAAATCAGTTTTGGAGCTGATGCACTTGCAATAAACATCTGGAATCCAGAAAAGGACATCATCTTAAAAAGGAAAATCGGCTTCTGTAACTACTGACCACTTATGTTGAAAGCAGGTTGGTACATCATTGATTTATTAGTTAGTCGAACAAAGCTTCTCTTTATTGAATACCTTTGTTTTTTTAATATTGTAAATAAGTTAAGGAACCCTACTGTATGTTTTACCATAATGTTTAACAGAGGAGAGGAAATACACATGATGTTTTAGCCAGGCAATTTGTGTACATGGAATTATATTTCTGTTAAAAGTGTTAAAGTAGAAAAATGTAATTCAATTGTTGTGAAGTGATGTAAACTAATGTCCCCTTGTTTGTTTGTTTTTGTCTCAGAAGATGTCGCTGATGGTTTCTTCGTGTAATAAGATGTCTTCTTCAGCGATTTCTGTAAAGGTATCCGGAAATACACATGATGTCATAGCCAGATATTATGTGTTCATGGAAGTATATTTGTGGGAAAAGAGTTAAATTAGACAAAGGAAACTCGTTTGATAAGTGATATAACCTTGTTCCCTGTTTGAGCGATCTCTGTAAAGGCACCAGGAAATACACGTAATGTTTGCCACGTGAGGGTTAGGCTGCCGAACCCAAACGCAATGCAAACACAGGGCAGGCGGATATAGGAATATAAAGAAAAGGTGAGCTTTTATTAACCAGAACAGGTAATGCAAAAAACAAAAAATGTAACGAGTGCCACCCAGAAGACACAAGGAACAGGAGCAAACACGCAGACAGGAACAGGCAGAAAACATAGACAACACACAGAACATGAGGGAAGGCAGAACTTGAATACACACAATTCTAATCACAGAGACAAGGAACAGCTGGAACGGGGAGGTGAAAATACATTTGAAAATAAAACTGGAAACTATCAACAAACCCAATAATCATGACAATGTTTTTCATGCAATAGGCATAAATCCTGTAGTATTCAAATTGGAGTTATTGTACTTACGAAGCATGCATTTCTTATGCTTAATATGCACTCAGGGTCATCCACCTTTGGGAATTGATTTGGTGACAATGCCTTTTTCTGTGAAAAACATGAGGAAGTATACAATAAGGGTTTAGAGGGAACCGTTTATTGTGAAGCATTTCAACACAGAATGTGTGTGGTTTGTTAGAGATTATGTCAAATATAACAGTAGCAGGTATTATTTGTACCATCTAACGGTAGTTTCCAGTAGCTTTGAAATAATACTTTTTTCCCAAACATTAATTACGTTACTTTTGTCCGAATTCTCAATATTTCTGCAAAAGAAAAACTCCCTTGAATTAAATTAAAAGAGAGGAATAACCCCTATCAAAATTATAAGGTCAAATAAAAAAAAGACTGAACAAAAATCTTATATAAATCCAGCAGGTGGCAGTGAAAAATCTGAAATGGCTAACCAGTCGTTGTTGATGGACTTCCAGTCTACAGCTCATTATCCATATAGCAGTGCACTTATGATCAGGCTTAGTGCATTTAACATTGATCAAATAGAGTGGTGCAGGAATAAGTGCTAAAACTCATGAGTTAAAATTATAAACTTCCAGTTCCTTCTTCTCAAAGTCAGCTATGTTTTTGGTTAGATGCCTGAAATTCAAGATTCAATGGTTTTATTATCATATGCGCGCATTGCCTAGTAGGTACAGTGTAGTTGTGGCAAATACATTCTTAGGTCCTGCGCTCCTCCAAAAATGTAACATATTATATATAGGACATAAGACAAGAAAATAATAATAAATAGTGCAAAAAATAGGTCTGAGGTTAACAAAAGCTGAACAGATTTTCACATTTTGTGTCGACAACAAAATGAGTTTGTAAAAACCACAGTGGTGGTAAAATGTGGAAAACACCATCCTGGACAATACCTGTTAAGTATCTTAAATGTGTATTTGCGGCAGAGATTATTTTCTGCAGTATACTGAAGTCCAGTGGTAAAAATCCCATTGCTTTGCCTAACTCTATCAACTGATTGGAAAGATGGCGCCTTGTTTTAATCTAATCCTGAACTAGAAATCAGAGTAAATTAAAGGCTTTCCTCGGATACCAGAATGCAAGCTGGATGCAGTCATGCTAATGCCTTATTTTGTTAACCTCAAGAAGTGGGCCGCGCTTAAAGCAAATATAAAATGCACGTAAAAGACAGAAAAAACTAGCAGCTGGATTGCATGCTGTTAGTGCTTAAGGATTACTTTCTTGAGAGTAGAGAATCTACGTATTTAAACTTTGGCTGGCATTTCCCATTGTTCCTGGTCAGCCTCAGTGTGGTGTATGTGCATAGTTGATATTTTAAAATTGATATGTGCTCCCCCCTTGTGTTCTCCCTCTCCTCTCCTCTCCTCTTTGCTCTCTTAGCTCAGGCGCTCTTAATCTCCTCCTGACTTCTCTGATCTCTAATAGTCAAGGCAGGCTGGAGGAGAAGGAGTCTCTCAGTCTCTCTTGTTTTGCTGACACTGCAACGCTCAATGCTCAATCCAATGGGAAGATCCCATTGTTTTTTGTCGAGGAATTCATTGGGATTCTAACTTCCTGGTTGGCCTACAAAAATATGTCATCCCTGCACCACTCTATAGATGAGTTATAACACATTAAGTCATCTATTAGCAAAGCTTATCCACAAAAGTAATTTTACTCTTAGAGACCCACAAAAACACATGTTTGTCTTTTTTAGCGGGGACATGGGATCTTCAAGTGGAGAAAAACAGGTCAATAGTTTATGCAAGACAGAAGTGGCATAAATCATTTTAAAGCTGGGAACCTGAACATTAATTTGAGATGTGGTTAAGTACTGTAAAGTTTTCCTTGTCATAAATCTGTGATAAACATTGTGTTTTGGTTAGGCACCTATTCAATTTCAAAGTTAGGGCTAAATACTGTATTAAAGTATAAGATGACCGTTAATAATAATAATAACACATTTAATTTATATAGCGCTTCTCATCTGCCAAGAAAAATCTTGAAGCGCTTCAATTGCAAATGCAATGCTTCATCATGGCTCATAAGTTCAGCAAGTGTTGGGTTGAGACCATGGACTGTATGGTTGACTTTTTATACAGATCTTTGACAAATAAAGACCTTGAGGAAAATAATTAAAATTTGTTTTCTGATTTGAGATTCACGAGGAGCCTTTACTGACATATTTTATGTCGTAGAGCATACCGTGAAATCCCCTCTCAGCCCTTATTTTAGGTGTCTCAACCAAAACATATATATATTAAAAAAAACTTGACGAGGGAAGCGTAAGTGGTAAAGTGCTAACTCATTCCAGGGTTTAGGAGTCATTCTTGCATCACTGTATATAGCGTGCCTCACTGAAAGCACGGTCACGGTGACTAAATCTTTAGATTTAGATTTATCTAACTTTATTAGATGTCGTCTGATACACTGAAGGACATTGATACAGTATGATAGTTTGGAGGCCAGAACTAAGTGATAAGGTACTGCCTTATCAAACTGTTCTTTACTCGTTAATAATCCTGAATCTTATCCTACGCTGGTTTATAGCTGGTCGTGAGAACAGCATGAACACAACACAACCCAGTCTCACGGCATTTTGCTGTTATACCAACATGGTTTGTTCTCCCTCCTGTGCTGCCATTCAGATCTTATTTATTTCAACAGGAGCAGTTGCAGCTACCTTGCTCATTGACACCTGCTATTATCTATACCAGATACTAAAGCAGCAGTGGTTTTAAACCATATGTGATTCAAAATGAATTCAGTCCAAATGACTTGTTAGGTTGTAAATTGGGCCTAAAAAGGGATTGTTACGAAGTTCAAACCAATAATGTCAGACAATGATGACAATGTCAGATTAATAAAGTGTGCATTTGAAAATTGCTCCTTAAACTTGAGATGTTTAATATGATTTAGCATTTGTGGGAAGTTAAAGGGGACCAATCATGCAAAATGCACTTTTATACGTCTTTTATACATGAATATGTGTCCCCGGTGTGTCAGGGAACTCACAAAGTGTCAGAAAACACAACCCTCTCTCTTTTCCTCCATACCCAAATCTATAAAAAAGGGGCTGCAACGGATCTGATACAGACAAGGAGCGCCGCCTATATGGGCAACTCTCCACCTATCAGGGGAATGAGAGGTTGCGTGGCATGGTAACAGCATGGTAAAAGCATGGTAACATGACTCTCGTGCCTGGCCCCCCTCCTTTGCAGGGGGGCGTGGTCAGCTGCAGCTCATTTGAATCAGCCCTTGCAAAGACAGGGCTGGAATAGAGCAAATAGTGCGAAATGAGGCATAGCTAAAATGCATGATGTGTTTGGTATTTTGAAAAAAAAACTTCACAGACATGTTTAATATAGGTATGGCCCTACAATATATTATTCAAATATAGCATGATCGGTCCACTTTAATGGTAAAAATGGTGACTACTGTAAAAACCGCAGCATCAGAGCCGGTGACACCAGCAGAATCAATAAACTGATCAGGAAAGCTGGGTCTGTCATCGGCATCAAGCTGGACCCCTTTGAAGCTGTGGTGGAGAGGAGGACACTGAACAGGCTGTTGTCCATCATGGATAACCCCACCCCCCCTCTCCACCTGCAGCTGCACAGTCAGCGGAGCTCCTTCTCCAACAGACTGCTGCAGCTCCGCTGTCACAAGGACCGATACAGGAAAACATTCCTGCCCACTGCAATAACACTGTACAACAAATCACCTCTGGCTGGAAGAGAACTCTCTGCTCCATAGTTTCTCTTGGAATAAAACCACATTGTACATTTTACATTTATATAATCTGTTCAATATTTAATATTCCATCTGTCATATATGTATGTATATATAATACCTTGTTAAATTGAACATGTATATTTTCTACTTTCTTGTTTATTTCTAGTCTTTGAATTTTTATTTTACAATGCCATGTCTTTTTTATGCTGCTGCAACGCAAACATTTCCCAAATTGGGATCAATAAAGTACTATCTTATCTTATCTTTTCTTATCTTATTACTTCTTGAACTATCTGCTTAAGGTAGACACTCTGAAAGATGGATGTGAACACAGGAGGTACAATTCATCCTGGACAAGACTTGGCTCATGTTTCTTCAAGGAAAAGGATTACCCATGCATGGAGACCTTAAAAATTAGGAGTTCCCAAACCTTGTTTCTCTGTATTGGATGGGCTAACACTTTTGACAACCCCTTGTTCTTGTCCTTATGCCACAGAGTGGTGCAGTGATAGCATATTTATTAAGGCCGACATGGGAGATAGCATTGCAATTGGAATGGGAATTGTATTTGGATGTCCAAAGTGTTATAATACAAACATTGAATGGATTTGAGGCTTTAAGTGTATTACTTATGGTGGAAAGACTTAGATATTAATTGTGTATTGACAGAAATTATTAATGATCATGTTCATTTAATGGCCAAAGTGTAATTCATGCAAAAATGCAATGGATAACCATAAATACATTTTTGCAGAAAAGGGAATAGACTAGGAATACAAAGTCACCATTCACACCACATTCATACAGAGCAATGGGCCTTGTTCAAGTAAGCTAACATTCACAAACATTCACAAACATTCACCTATCGTTGATAAGTATCTTGCCAAAGGATACAACAACATGTTAAAGCCACAACCTTCCGATTGAAAAACAATCACCACTACCTCACTACCTCACAGCTGCAGTCAATCCCATCTAAGTCTGAGAGAGACACTGACCGCTGTATCTGTTCGGGTCAATGTCAGATGGAGTGAAAGTGCACAGACTACTTTATGGTTCAGCCATAAACCAGTTCATATAAACCTGGAGGTGGAACTGGTAGTGTATCAGTAGGGAGCGACTGTAAGGGTGAGTGCTGTTCAGTCTCTTTTCACCTTCGGTCAACCAGACTTAGAATAATCACTTAGCAACTGATCAAGAGTAATGCATTTGTATTGATTTCATGGAACTCGTTTCTGATAGCATAAAGACTTGCTTTGTCAAACTACCATATGCTTTATAATTTAAATAAATACAATGAATTTGACTTAAATACGTGCACTGCTAAACATTTCCTAATTGACCCACTGGGAATTATTAAGTTCTTGATTTTAATTAAATTGAACTGAAATAATTGATCAAATGATAAAATATAATATTAATAATGATTAAATATGTGATACCATTTCAGAGGGAAAAGATGTGTCTCCTGCTAAAGCTTCTGTTATTTTCTATTTTTTAATCAATGTTATATCATACTTTCACTCCACAATTATTGTGTTTTGGTTATATCTACTGTAAATTCGGGAATAATAATAATCACACAAATTCTTCTTTAGCTTGTTAGTTACTGTGCAGGTTTTCTTTGGCAAATACATTTAAGAGGCACTGCATTATTATAATATGTGTATTATTACCAGGGTATTAATATTTAACTTATATATTTGACGGTTATCTTCAATACCACAACCCTAATTCTTAAAATATTCTAAACATTATTTCTGATATACAAAAGTCATATCTGTTGTGAAATGTGAAGTGGCATGCTCCTAGGTCTTGCTAAAAAAATAAATGTTAGGTTTATTGGTACATTTGGTACATTTTAGAGCTTTATTTAACATGGATGTCTAGTAATGTACCTTGCAAAGATAACATGTTACATGTTGAAAGACCTATATCATCAAAGGAAAATATTGATAATGTCCCAAAAGATTTGAACCCAAAGGAAAAAAACGTATCAACTAAAATGTTCCTTGCATAATAAGCATATATTAGATGTTGATGTTGTGGATGTTTAAAGGCTTTTGATGGAGAATATTTTGTGCTTCTTCTTCAGATGACGCTGTCAGTGTTTTTGCTGCTGGCCCTGCTGGGTCTGTCCTCAGCCAGTCTGCAGGACATTGTGAAGATGAGCTCACTGCACAGAAAAGGTATTGTTCTGACCTAGAAATATATAGTTTGCGTGACACCTGTGGTATATAACCATGCAGGCTAAAGCAACTCTGAAGCAGATGTTTTGTAGAAAGTCTGCGGGGTCCCTGGTGTGAGGTCCTTTGACTCTTGCTTTGCCAAATGTTCGGTCCATTTGTTTTTTCCTTAAAACAGAAACAGGTTAAATATGTAAACGTTCTGTCTGTCTCTTTTTTACAGTTTCTTTCCTGAACCCAGCGCTGGAGGGTCAAGTGCCTGAAGCAACTCGTAACAAAGTGTTGGGCCCTCTGGCTCCTGCCGACCTAGAGCAACAGCAGGATCTACCTTCCTCTTTAATTTTCGGTAATAACGTTAACCTGGAGTGGCTGACCTGGAGCGGTTCTGTGCCCAATGGCGCAGTTGCAATCTACAATGGCTACACCGAACGCACCGACTACGTCTGCAAGTACAAATGTGAGGCTGGCTTCTACAACCCCATTCTGGGCCCCTACTGCCGCTACCCCTACGGAGATAGTGAGTACTACGCCCCCGAGTTTGAGATCCTGACCAACAAAGACAACTTTGAGTTCCTGGAGTGGAAGGAAGGTTCCTATGGTTCAGTGCCCCAAAATTCGGTTAGAACATGCCCAGGTGTTGGCATCTACGTTGGGAAGAACAAGTATGGTCTTGGGAAGGTTGTTCCTCAGTTCGAAGCCTTCTTCCTGCCTTGGGAAGGTGATGAGTACTGGTACAAGAGTTACCAGGTCCTGGCCATCAACAGGGATGCCTACACCCAGCACATTTCTGACGTCAAGTACGGCATTGATGAGGTCGCAATCTTCCAGTATCCTCCTGAAACCATGCGCATCTCCGGGGTCACCAACAACGAGTGCCAGACGGTGGAGAAGACAGTCACCATTTCAAAGACCACAGAGCTGGAGACAACCTGGAACATTGGCCGATCCACCATGCTCGGTATCACTGGCAGCATCACAGCTAAGATCCCCTTCATCGGCTCCGGTGGCATTGAGCTGGGCGGGGAAAAGACCCTGCAGTTCTCCAGAGGAACCACCGTGGTGGAGTCCATGAGCCATTCAGTGTCTGTGGCGCTCACCGTCCCCCCTAACCACTCCTGCAGAGTCCGTATGGAGGGACGCAAGATCAAAGCGGACATTCCCTACACAGCCCGTCTCAGCCGAACCTACCGTAACGGAGAGAGCCAGTGGACGTCCATCTCTGGCACATATGACGGAGTCCAGATTGGAGAAGTCAGAGCTGTAGTGGACCGCTGCGAACCTGTTGTTGATGCCAAGCCATGCCCGTGAAAGACTGACAGACATCTGATGTTTGTGATTTTGGATGCAAATTATTTGTCTGAATAAGTAAAAATGCCACACATGTATAATTGGAAAATGTCCTTTGTGTCATGTTGCTCTAAAATAAGATTCTACATGTCGAAAATGCTAAATAAAATAATATGGAACTTTAACTTTTTCTTCATTTCCATTCTCTACACAATTAAACTGATGAGATATTATTGTTCATTTAAAATTTGCAGCATACACAAACACGAGAGCTATAGGTACAGTTCCTTAATTATGTACTTCTGGTAATTTACTTTGTAAGGCTTTTATTTATTTCATAACCAAAGTTATGAGAAATTGAACTTTAAAACGACTTTATTAATTGTTTGGTGTTACTTTAATTGATGAATGGAACTGTGATATCTATTGAAAGTGTAAATATGTGGCATAATACTTTTTGTAGTACACTACTAAATAATTATTTTACACCCATTAAATCTATTAACTCATTTTGCCTGTTCTGAGATATCTCAATAATTAATAATACATCCGACTTTTCTGCTTTTCATAATTTCAAAGATGCGTTACACTCTTAAAAATGCTGGGTTATTTCTATAAACACATTGCTGGGTTGATTTGGCTGGGTCATAATTATGGGTTATTTGGGTACTGTAAACACACTGGTGGGTTGTTCATGCTGGGTCAAAGGGGGTTATTAGGGCTTCAATTGCAGTTGAACACCTGCCGGGGTTATTTTTAACCCAGAGGTTGCTTTATTCATTTTCCCACTTCTGAATCATTCTGGAACCATCTTTTTGTCATTTCTCACATCAAAACACACTGAAAAAACGGATTATGACCCCTTTTAGATGTTACATGTTTTAATATAGCCTTTTTTAATATATTTGAATGTGTTATTGCATCCTTCTTATCTTTTTTAATTAATCTTAACATATATTGTCACTGTTTAAAATTAGCTCATTTCATTCATTTAAAAGTAGCCTAATTAGAAAAAAATATGTACAATTTAATTACCACATATACTGTCCTGTCTGCGCATGTGCATACACAAGCAGCCCGCCACTTTTCCCTCCATTTTCCATTCGGAATCGGAAGGACCGGCTCAGCTGCCTGCGTAGCTCCGCTGTCGTGAGGTGAACGTTCTCCACGGCTCTCCGTTTTAAGTAAGTAGCTCATTTATAGCCTTGGGTGTATTATATTATACTTAAACAGGTAGCTTTATAGCTAACATTAACGCTATCGATTGTGTGTTTTGATAGATTAACATTAGCAACCGTTAACATAGGCCTACAGCAGCTAGCTAACTGTGAGCCTACTGTTAACCTAGCTTAGTTGTGTAGTAATGTTTAAGTAACCTAATTGAAGTGTAACATGCATCATTAACATTATAAGATAACTTGATACTGCTTTCAAATTAAATACGTGATAAATTCAATCTTGTTGTACTTTCTTATTAGTTTGTGGATAATACAAGTTGAATGTTAACTGCCTGTTACTATGCTTTTTTTTGTAGCTTCACCTTCCCCGCTGCCCTGGCTTATATACTGGCCATTCCTACTGTGTTCCTGACCGGCTATAAGCACAGTATGTTTCTTTTTAACTTGTTCTTATCATTGTGGTAATATTAGGACCAGACCCGGCGTCATGGGCGGGCCCCATGGGGGCCGGGCCCGCCCATCCAGGATTTGGGCCCGCCCATCCAGGATTTGAGCCCGCTGTTTTAATCAGGGCTGAATACAACATTTTAATTGTTTTATTATTATGTTTATTGTTGTTATTTGTAGGGCTTTGTCCTAATATTTATTTTTGTTTTAAACTATGTTGAAAGATTAGTTTAATATCATTTTTTTATTTTGCTATGAAATTCTGA
>NW_011359387.1:0-5996 GCF_000735185.1 Notothenia coriiceps
CACAGCTGACACTGACAACAACAGCAATGGCCGATTGTGCTCCAGCTTCCTCTGTACCTCTTCAGAAGACCAGATTCCCAGTAGGTAGCTGGTCTCTTCAGTGGACCACTGCTGCTTGTTAAGTTTCTCCATCGTTGTGTACAAACTGGATAAAACTCTGGCTTTTTGTTGTTGTTCAGGAGTTGATCCCGCCCCTGGCCCTGCCCCCGCCTCAACGTAAGCGTGACGTATGCGGTGCTTTTGCTCTGGCCGGACAATTTTTTGGTGCTTGAAACGAACCGGATTCCGGAGCTAAGAGGCTGCTCCAATGCGGTGTGAAGAGGAAAATCCGGTGCTTTTCAAGCTCCAGCTCCGAACCGGCCCTGAAACACCGTTGGTGTGAATGAGGTATTACATACCTGGGTGAAGGTTACAGTTCATTTAAATGAAAGATACAACGTTACTCCACACTCATGGTTCAGTCCACCTTAAGAAATAAGACCGACCTCGGAAGCAGTTGTGTTTTAAAAAAACCTTTATTGACACAAGTACACTTTTTTTATAAGAATATAGTCCAAACCACAGAAATGACTCCGGAAAAGCTGCAGATAGAGTCATAAGAAATGAATGCAACTGATTTCATCCGCACGGTTTAGCTTTATGAAGCAGGCACGCAAACGGTTACCTCATGACGCAAACGATGACGCAATGACGCATTACCAGTCGGACTGGGCGGTGTGAAAAGAGCCAGAGCTAAACCGAAGAACCGGTTCTGAACCTGAAAAGCTCTAGCACGGAGCATGAACCGGAGTTGCGTTGGTGTGAATGAGGTACTTGAGCACCATTGAGTTCTTTCTAACCAAATGTCTCTCAGAGAGGCGTGGGGAGGGGCTCCTTATTTTTCATCTAAAGTAACAGACAGAGAATCAGCACGTTGGAAACAGGGCCGAAACAGAGGAGATTATGGGATGCTGCAATGATCTGTTTGGTGTTTCAATCAGAGACAGGCTCTGGATATATCTGAGACCTATAATATATTGATGAAAAACAGTAGGGGACCTTTAAGTCTAGGCTAAAAACATAACTTTTTTCAGCTGCTTACCCAGAAGTCATTTAACTTGTTTTAGCACCTACTGTATTTACAATGTTGTTTTTAAACTATTCTTTATCTCTTTTATGCATGGTTTTTATGAATCTGTTATTCCATTGTGTTTATTTAGTGTGTTCCTTTCTTCTGTCTTATTGTGTGTTAATATTGATGTAAAGCACTTTGAATTGCCTCTGTGTCTGAAAATGTGCAATAAACGTACCTTACCTTATCCTAAGGAGTTAGCACAGTAAACAACGTTTCAAACAAAAAATCACTCACTTGAGGAAAACACAACTAAACTATTTGTTAAACCAAATGTACACTTGAGGAAAGCTAAATACAAGGACGAGGCACTGAGTAAATCAATCAAGTAAACCTGCCTTGGCAATAATGCTGGTTGTCTGAATCACGCGCAAGAAGAACTGGCACAAGACAAAGGGAGACTAGCACAATATATACTCCTGGTAAGGGGGCACAGGTGGACACAATCAGGGCAGGGCATCACAGACAGGGGAAGGGAGCACAGAGACCTGAAATGAGAGGGAGAGTTACTCTTCAAAATAAAACAGGAAGGCACGATACAACACAAAGACAGGACAAAAACGAGTTGAAATGTAAAATGACTGAGAGCAGAGCCAATAGGTGTGTATTCATAGCCATCGCTATTTCTTTTAAACGACATGATGACTATATTTACCATGAACATCAGCAACAGATCCTTCCTGTCAAACACCACCTGACAGCTTCATGCTTTTCTACTGATGGATGTGTAATTCAAATTTTCGAAGATGTCATTTCTTCTACAATTTGTTCCTGCGGTAGTTAATTCATTCATTCATTAAAAGGTGTCAAGCCGACTGTCAAGCCCGTACACACAGTTAGGTCTGCGTGCATTTAGACACGCAGGCACACTCGCACACACGCACTTTGCACGGTGAATGTTCGATGCATCAGTGCTAAAGAACCTTGACAAACCAGTAATTGGAGAAGCTTTCTGACAGCTATGATGATGTTGATGGTCACCTCTTGACCTTGTAGCTATGAAATGTAGACATTACTTTAGACACACCACCATTAAGCACTGTGTTGGTCTTTATTTCCGTCCCCCTTTACCCTCCCCCTTCCGATCAAAGTGAGACAGCCATAGGAGCAGTGATTGGCTAAGCCGTCTGACAGCTACATTAGTGCTGAGGCTGCTCACCTGGTGACACACACCATTAGATTTAGACACATCTCGTTAGGCTCTATATTTTTCAATTAAATTAAAGACATTTAATAACAAATTAACAAAAGAAGAAGAAGAAGAAAAATATTTTTGCAAAAACACTTTATTTACATCAACAATTGTACATATACTTCAAATAAAGTGCTTCATTGTGAAAAGTATCGATTTACTTAAAATAAATCATTAAAAAACCATCTAATAAAAACTTGTGCAAAGTGCAATTGATCATTTACAACCGAACAAACAAGCACCAGCGCTGTTTCAAAGTGTCTATCCCCAATGTGTTTATAAAACCCATGCTCCAGCCAGAGTCAGGCTCTGATGTTGCACAGCCAGATTGTGTTTGCCTCTTGCCCTTTTCTGTTCTCCACTCCGTTTTTTCTGCTTGAATAAATTGCCATTTTCGCCTCACCTGAGAGGTAGTTCACCTTTCCTTGACATTTGTTGAGAACAGTATAGAATAATAACAGAAATGAAAGAATTGAGGTTTGTATAAAATCTCCAGTCTGGTGCTACACTAAGTGGAGGCCCTGTCTTTCAGTCCATTTCTAATTATGCTTTTCTCAATGTTCATGTATAGTGTTTTCTTGTCAGCAAGGGTAGGGTAGGGTCATTTGAACAGGGTTTGTCACCTTGAGAAGGGGGCCGGTCAGCTCTCCGAGCCCTGAACTCAGGTAGATCTCTGGGAAAGGGTCTGCCGGATTGGCTTTTCCGTGGCCATAACACGTTAAAAGGCTCTTCCTCCAGAGTTGAAGGATCCTCTGGCCACCCGGACAGAGTTTAAACCCTCGTCACAGAACCCCTCTGACACTGTCTCTTCCTCCTCATATTCGCTGATGTAAAGGGTGGGATACAAACCCATTGCTCACCTCCTGGTTTGGCTTGGCTCTGTTATTTCCTGCCCTGTGTCTGACAGCAGTGAGTGGATCACTCGCCTCTGCCCATTCATTACATTACATTACATGTAACTTATTAGACACTTTTATCCAAAGCGACTTACATACTGAGTACTGTGGACAATCCCCTCATGAGCACTTTGGGGGGAAGTCTCTCAGGGACACAACGACATGCTGACTGCAGTGGGACTCAAACTTGTTATCCTCTGATTTGAAGATCAGCGCATTAGCTCACTGCGCCACACGCCTCCCCATTATTTTTCTCCAGGCTGAAGAAGAAGCTAGCGGGAGCATCCATCTCATTGTTGTTTAGAAACCGGAACCTGACCAGTGCACCCAACTTTAACGTCCAGCAGGTTGGCTCAAGCCATTTTTTTTTCCTTTGAGGACTTCAATATATTCTCGATCTCCTGTGGTCTCACTTATTGTTTCTAGTTCCACTATATCACTCTCAAGGTCTTTCATAGATCTGATGATGCACTAAAAGAAACGATTTGTAGGATTTACTTGATTAAAGTGTTTGCACTCACTTTTTTTAAGTATATTTTACTGCTGTAATATCAAGTAGAACTTACTTTCCAATATCAGGTAAAATGTAATTATCACCAGACATAACATTTGAGAAGATATTAAGTAAATCTTACTTAATAATGTTCAAGTTACACGTTATATTTATTTTAACTAATTAAGTAAAGTCTAATTATTTTCTTCATGGACAGGAACATGTTATCAAATGATTAAGTAAATCTTATATATCTGTAATAGTTACTGTTATGAAGTAAATAAGTAGATTTTATCACTTTTTTTCTGTTTAATATGTTGAATTACAATTTTTTTTGAAGTTATATTACTCACTTTAATCATGTAATTGTTTTGTTACTCATTTACTTTTTAAAAATGTTACCTAATAAATGTAATAATCTATGGATTTTTTAGCACAAATCACACAACTAAAATACAATACAATTAAACTTTATTTTGTCAACATTAAATATAATTTTTGCTAAAAGATAACATACAACCCCAAATACTACACACTGACCCTTTAAATCTGGATACTCAATAAACACAATCTCAGCAGTCATCATTAAAAATATAATCTCAGCAGTCATAATAAAAAATATACTATAAAAAAATACTTTCACTTACTGTAAAAAAAACAACAACAATATAATTATAAGACATTTTAAGTATGACAAAGATATGTTAGCAATGGTAATAAAAAAGAATTTTTTCGACATGAGAATACCAGCAGTGGCGCAAGCCAATTTGTGTTGCATCAATAATGTTGCGGATAGTAAACGTAGAAATTATTTTTGACTACTTTATATACTGCAGGGTAGCTTAATCCATAATAATACACCATAAAATCACCATAGCCAACTCTATAGTATTACTAAAGTAATTCTCTATAGCAGGGGTGTCAAACTCAATTTCATCGCGGGCCACATTCGCATAAAGGTTGCACTCAAAGGGCCGGTTGTAACTATATAAATATATAGTATATATATAAAATAGGGCCGGGACTTTAACGCGTTAATTAAGATTAATTAATTACACAAAAATTAACGCGCTAAAATTTTTTACGCATTTTAATTGCACTTATTTTTGCACCGCGGAACGTTTCTCACTGGATGAGTTTCAGGGGTACCGATTATACTGGAGCACCAACTAACGTTCATGACTTCAGACAACAACAAACCACAGTGAACAATAGTCAAACATGAACGAAGAAGCTGATGAGACCGCTTTGGTTGGCCCCGTGGATGGGACATTTTGTTTTAAAAAACGGACGGATGGAAGCGTCAATAAGAGCACGGTTGTTTGCAAATTATGCAAAAAGGAATTCGCATATCACCGCAGCACATCAAGCCTCAAGTATCATCTCAATGCAAAACATATAGCAGCTAGCGTGGAAGCTAGCGTGGACGTTAGCCCGACTCGGAGTACAAGGACCCACACCCAATTCGCGTTGATCAAACAGTGGCCTATGCAACAGAGAGATTTTATTTTTCATCAGGATATTGGAAGAATAGGAGGGATTGAGGTCAATCACTGGCACTTTTTAATTTTATTTTAAATGGTACACTTTATATTGAACTATTTATTATGTTGTTGGTGCAACTGGCACTTTATGTTTAACTATTTATTACGTTGTTGGTGCAACTGGCACTTTATGTTGAACTGTTTATTGTTTTGGCCAAGGTTATTGAGAGAGTTGGACTGAAATTGATTAGATTTAATCGAGTCCCGGCCCTAATAAAAAGCTGAAACTACTTTTCATGCTTCTATAATGAATAACTTGAATAGCTAACTATTATAGTACCTTCTATCTAGGCTTGTCAACTCGCACGAGATTAATCTGGAAACATTAACGTGATTTTAAACAATGTACGCAAATGAAGACCCAGTTAGACCCACACCTCCTCCTGTAATTTGTTCGCGGATGTTAACCGTGAATTGCATGGTTGTGAAATGGCAAATCCATTCGGAGAAATCAGCACAAGCTGCATGTATTCACTGCCTGGAGACCCTGCACTCGTTCTGTAGGTGTGGTGAAACAGAGGAAGGGTCTTTTGCTGAACCGTGCTCCAGTTTCTTGAGGTTCAGAGTCACCACTGTAGGAACAGAGAGAGCTGCAGTATGATAGCAGCAGAGGTAAGATGACCTGTGTGGAGCACATTATACAGAGGGTTCAACAGATCAGAATGACAGTGAAGTGTTTCCTACCCGGGTCTCCAGCTCGGAGGGGAACTTGCTCTGGAACTGGCACACGGTGCCGTTGGAGTAATCTCTCTGGAGGAAG
>NW_011359388.1:0-1855 GCF_000735185.1 Notothenia coriiceps
TCTTAGAACAGTTTTTACTCTTTATAGTCAAAGTCTGGAGCTATAGAATACGCATATTTCTTAATGGTTTTCTACTAATTCTCTATGGTTTGGACCACACTGTCTGTCATTGTTGATAGTTGCCACTGGTGCTTGTAGCCAAAGGAAATTAGTTGTCTTCATTAATTAGCATGTCAGAGATACATAGGCTATGTACAATTAAATAATTAATGAAAGCTGGAATATTATATTGTCTCGAGAACTTCAAATTGGACCAGTTTTTGTTATCTCCTGATTTCTGGATTGAATATTACATTAAATATACTGATTGAAAATGTCTGATTTTTTTTTCTCTTCAAATAAAATCAATTTTTTACATTATGTAAGTTTATTTCTCCCCATTAGCGTTTCTCCTCGCAGGACCGTTTTTCATCACTCTTTCACACCTTTATGCATAACATTTTTTGCATGCCATCATAATCAGCTCTGGTGTGTAAACATTACACAGTTTGGAATGAAAAGTATTAAAGTAAATTGTCATGTTCGACAAAACAAATAAGAAGTTCAACTTTAAACATCCATGAATCAAACACTTAATCCAGGATGGATTGGCAGCTGCAAGGTAAATACAGAACAGCGAAAAAAAAAAATCTGATATATCTGATATATTATTATGATATGACTGCCAAGACACGAGTGGATCTGACTTTAATTACATTTGATTCGAGTGTTTCGTCAACTTAATGTGTTGTTTTAAATAATAGGCTACTTCTGCCTATCTGTATACAGCTATGTGACAATGTAAGTGTTGCACGGCTAGATACGGCTAAAGAAGCTGACACAGATAAGGGAATATGATGTGATTGATGATGTGATATGAATGATAATGGGAGACATCGACATCTGCACTCAGTGTTGCAGACTGTACGTAATGTTACTATGATCCGGTTACTTATGTTGTGGCAGATATTTAAGTAAACTTTCTTAACACTAATGTAAGAATAGTCAGATTTCTCTGAAGATGGGAGGTGATATTATATAAATGTTCATGTTCACAAAGTCGGTGATTTTTGCCGGACCTCTTTCCTGTACCCTAAAGAAACCCACTCTCAACCCGTCCGATGTTATAAACTACAAGCCTGTCTCTCTCCTCCCGTTCCTGTCTAAAACACTTGAACGCGGCTGTCTTTAAACAACTCTCCTGTTATCTCCATCAGAACAACCTTCTTGATCCGCACCAGTCTGGTTTCAAGGCAGGTCACTCCACAGAAACTGCTCTCCTTGCTGTCTCTGAGGAACAGCACATAGCTAAAGCAGCCTCCCTCTCCTCTGTCATCATCCTTTTGGACCCGTCTGCTGCATTCGACACGGTGAACCATCAGATCCTCCTTCGCACTCTCCAAGAACTTGGAGTTTCAGGCTCTGCAATTTCTCTCCTCACCTCATACCTCGAAGACCGCACCTACAGGGTAACTTGGAGAGGGTCAGAGTCCGACCCTTGTCAATTAACTACAGGGGTCACTCAGGGCTCTGTCCTTGGTCCCCTCTTCTCTATGTACACAAACTCGCTCGGATCTGTCATTAGCCCGCATGGTTTTTCATACCATTGCTACGCTGACGACACACAATTAATTCGGTCCTTTCCCCGCTCAGAGACCAGGTCGTCGCACGCATCTCTGCTTGTCTAGCAGACATCTCTCAGTGTATGTCTGCTCACCACCTCAAGCTCAACCTTGACAAGACTGAACTGCTTTTCCTTCCGGGAAAAGATTGTCCCACTCTTGACCTAACAATCAACATCGGCACCTCTGTTGTTTCCCCGACTCAGACTGCAAGGAGTCTAGGTGTGACCCTAGATAAAAACTGTCCTTCACTG
>NW_011359389.1:0-9930 GCF_000735185.1 Notothenia coriiceps
CACACACACACACACTCACTCACACACTCACTCACTCACAACCACACACACACACACACGTGTGTGTGTGTGTGTGAGTGAGTGAGTGAGTGAGTGAGTGAGTGAGTGAGTGAGTGAGTGAGTGAGTGAGTGAGTGAGTGAGTGAGTGAGTGAGTGAGTGAGTGAGTGCCCTTTCTACATGTAGCTGTGGCTGACAATAAATAATGTTATTATGAATACATTTGCCTCCGAGTCCTGCATGAACTGTGCATAGACTGTTTTTTAACATTGGTCATATGGTGGTACTTGGAGAGCCAACTATTTTCTCAGGTGGTACTTGGTGTAAAAAGGTTGAGAACCACTGTACTAAAGGATACAAATAAAGTGTGTAATGTAGGCCTGTTACTTCTATTATTGAGTGATATTTATAATACACTGTTCTGCTTTCTGCACTGGCCTCAGCAGCTGTTCTCACTGTAAATGTCGGCTCACAATTAAAACAAAAAATACATAGCCTAATATCCAGAGGAGACGTGATTAGTGAGTAAACAAACGGTAAAGGGCAGAAAGTCTGATGCACATTTGATCATGTTAAATAACTTATAATCACAACGGGAACAGTTTGCAGAGCTGTGCTTCGTTGACAATAGCTGCGTGCGGATAAGTGCAGCTTTGTTTGACAATGTTGGTAATCTAATGTTGAGATGACATATTAACCTGTTACATTGTTAATAAGTTAAAGGAGCTATCTGTGCAGTATATTACATGTTTATATTTGTAATGGTTATATTACAACCTGCATGTTGAACAGTTAATTAGCCTTTGAGAATATGTGTCATTGCAGAGAGAGTTATGATTATTGTTTGCTGTGTAATATATTTAAGTAACTGATTCTCATTATACTTGTACATTTTGTATTTCTCTGTTATAGACCGCACATACATATAGTCTAGGGCTGCCATCTTTAGAGTTCAGATTGGAGAGAGATGACAATATTAGATTTTGGTACACTGATTCATTGTGTTGCTATTAATTGTGTATTGCACCTATTCCATTAACCTTTACTCTTTTCAGTGAAAATATTATATGTTCTACTGTTGATATGTGTCTATGAACTGTTAATGCTTATGTTTATAGTTTAATGTATTTTAATTACACTTAGACCTGTTTACATCCTACTATCTCGCAACTATAGCCTGTTGTGAATAAAGTTTAATTTCATTTACACCCGGTCCCTGTTGCCTGAAATCAACTATGGAGGATACATCAGTGTAACCTCGGTTAAAGCTCCTCCAGAGAGCCTCCTCTCGCCTCTCTCTCCCCTCTATCACCTCACTACTCTCTCCTCTACATCAGTATACCCTCGGTTATAGCTCCTCCAGAGAGACTCCTCTCTCCGCTCTCCTCTCTCCCCTCTCCTCTACATCAGTGTACCCTCGGTTATAGTTCCTCCAGAGAGACTCCTCTCTCCTCTAAATCAGTGTATCCTCGGTTACGGCTCCTCCAGACAGCCTCCTCGATAATCGATCCTCGACGAGCCTTTAGAGGCATTTGTTTTCCTTCGAAGGCAGCGCGCCGACATCCGTTTCCGGATCGCTGCCGGAGGACCGAGGAGTCGAGGACGCGAGCATTTGAGAAATGACAAACGGCTCATTTTGGAGCACTCCTGTACGTCGCCTTGACGCCGGGACGACCGGCGGCCCTCCCCGACAGGCGCACAGACGCGAAAGCCCGCCCACAACTGCGTGCACGTCTGTGACGGCAGTTTTAATTGTACATGTCTATGCTTGATTCTAATATAAGATTGAATTAACAGGCCTAGCAGAGGTAGCGTATCATCGTCATTTTCCACTCAGGTGTCTTTCTCACTTTTAGAATATTGCTAGTCATTTACTGTTGGTTAAAGGGTCACTATATCTATTGAATAGATGATCCACTGAAAAATGTCTTATTAGATTTAGCTTTTGCATGGAAGTTTAAACACTTAATGCTCAACTAAACCAAGTTTTCTGCGTGTGTTAAACACACAGGAGACAGCAGTGGATTAGAAGATATTTTGTAACTTGGACTGTCCAAGGTCAGCAGCTTCCCCTGCCTCCATACATTTCTGCAAAGAATTAATACATCAAGATCAGAGATGGGGTTGTTACTCAAAAAAAGTAATATATTACATATTACTTTAAAAAAAAGTAATATATTACTTTACTTCGTAAAACGTGTTACTTTACTCGTTACTTTACTCGTTACTTTACTCATCACTTTACTCGTTACTTTACTCGCAGGGCCGCCCCTCCCTACAGACAGATCACGCAGACTGCGGAGGGTGCTTCATTTTGCGGAGGGAGCGGGAGGGGAAGACCCTGTTTACATCCTCACTCTGGGTTCGGGGGTCCTTAGCTATTAGCTTCACGTTAGCATGTTATCTTTGCAGGTGCTTGTTGAGGTTTGACGTTGTGTTTGCAGCAGTGGATAAAAGCTTCTGGCCTGGACACAGTTTGCACCTCACGGTCACATTCCTGTCCTTTCTTCGGACAAACTCAAAATAATGGGCATACCTCCACCCCTCGAAAGTTATCGCTGTTGACTCGGCCATGTTTACGCACTGCAAATGTTACTTTTTTCACTTTCCCACAGAAGTGGTTGTAGAACAAGCCATGGAAGAAGAGATGTGCCCTCTCTTCCCGGAGCCTGTGCCCCTCAAACACCCCATCCCATCGCTGAGGGAGGCCTTAGAAAAGGTGTATATCTTTTAACAATTAAATGTTTTATCATGTGAATATTCTGAATATAGTTATGGCGTGTGTTAATGAAGTTTCTCCTAACAGATAGATCTACTCCTGAGGTCCAGCGTTCACCCCACCAAGTTGCCAGCTATTTCAGCCATCGTGGTTTTAAATGACTCTGTTCTGTGGAATGGAAACTTTGGTCAGAAGAACAGAAGTGATCCCTCCTCTCCTGCACCCAATGAGTTCACCGTGTACAGGTGAGATTTATAGTCAAACAGTGTGGATAACAGGAGGAGGAGACTAACATAAAATATGAGAGAGATATGTCAAAAGGGAAGTGGTGATTTGTCTTAATGTCAAGCACGTAGTTATTAATAATATTAGTCCTAAAGACTGCTCAGCCAGAACACGAAATCTGATCAATAATCATTACAGCATGATGTAATCTGCGGCCTAATTCTTCTATTGGATTGCATTTGATCTGAGGCTTAAAGTTACAATTAGGATTAGACCTTTAGTAAGCTTGGTATAGAAACAGTGATAAAGGATAAGGAACCACTCAGTAAATGAAGTGCTGAAATCTGTTCTGTGCAGCAGTAGTGGGAACGCTATTATTAAATCAGGATACATTTATTGAATCATTAGTAATATGCTTGTGTGGCACTCACTTTAATCAGTGTGATTGCAGAATAGCGAGCCTCTCTAAGATCTTCCCCACACTGATGCTGTACAAGCTGTGGGAGGACGGCCTGGTGGGCTCTCTGGACGACCCGGTGGAGAAGTATGCTCAAAACTTCAGCATCAAGGACCCTCTGTGGAGTGGTGGGGGGCCAGCGTCAACCTCACTTAGGACCATTGGCATCAACTCTCCTGCACTCTCCCTGCGCAGGATGGCCAGTCAGCTCTCTGGTAACTGCACAAGGTTTTTATATTTTGAATGTCATGGCGGCCATCTTTGTTAATTCAACCTAGAAGGAACTACATAAATGAACTGCGATGCCTGGTTTCACACATGTGAATCACTATCGCTCATTTGTTTAGTGTTGAAAGTACGAGTGATATCTCCCTGGTCCAAAGTGCAAAAGAAAATTACCCCGTGTAAGAAATTAGCATGAAGCATATCATGTGAGGAGGGCGATAACGTTTATACTGAAATATTATTTTATACCCTGCTGGACCAAACTGAAAGAGCTTATTTTCGGACGTTAGGATCGTTCTGTTGTAAACTGTTGTTCACACAGGAAGTGACAGATGCAGTTGTGTGCAGGATGAAGGAGGAGCTTCAGAGAGAAGTTCCTTCTTTTAAAATGTAACACCCATGACCATTTCCTTAGAAAGTCCATGTGATTGTGGGACAGAATGATCTTTCCCTTTTCTGCTGTTGGGAAGGGGGTTCAAGATGAATTCCTAAATGTTCACACACCATCCAATATAATTTGGATGATTTAACTGAATTTATTTATATAGGATAAACCCATTGAGATGAACCATCTCATTTTCAAGGGGGTCCTAACATATAGTACAAACAGCAAGACAAACAAATCTAATTACAGTGCAAACACAGAGCAGAATACTACCATCCCAACACAAATTAAGACATAACCACAATACGGCCACAGAGAGGCCATGAACAAAAACATTTTCCCAGCAATAAATTAAATAAATACAAACATAGTGTTTAGTCCGCTTTCATTTTGCATTTTTACTTTTTTAAAGGAAATTAAGCATCGTATGGTTGGTGGTCATTCTGGGCAGTCTGAAGCAGCTTCAAATATAAATGATATTTTACCTAATGTAATGTTTTGGAGCATTAGTTGTGCACGTCCACAAGAATGAACATGTCATGTCCAGGCCTCATGCGTCACTTCTTCTACAAGTTCATAAAGAAGCTGGTCCATTGTGTAACTGGTGCTCCCGCTTCACCTCATTAAATCAGCAGTGTGTCAGGGAAGCACAAGGTCAACATCTAGGTCCATACATTCATACTCATCGTGTCCTTTAAGGCCCGGACACACCAAGGCGATTTCGGCCATTTTCGTAAGTCGGACGATGAAGCGTGCCCTGTCGCCCAAACTCAATTTGTTGTGTCCCGCACCGTCGGCCGTGACACGCCTTATTTGGCCTTTCATGGCCAATGTTGAATCGGCCATGCGTCGGGTCGGGCCATCGGGCCAAATAAATCACTCTGATTGGCTGTTCAGCTAGCGAATCAGTGCATGAGAAGCGAAACTGAAGTGAGGGACGTAAACAAACGCTTTAAGAAGGCACGAAGAATGTCTTCCGCAAGCAACACTCCAATGGCTGATAGCTCCAGTACCGCACGAGACATGTTTTCGATGGACGAGAGCAAAAATGGAACGCACACGCTATTTGTTGTTTGTTTATATCACGGAGTCTGTTCTTCTTCTCTGTCTTCTAGTTGTTGCCTCTTTTGAATGACGAATACACACTACCGCCGCCTGCTGGTAAGGAGAGTTATTGCCACTCACGCATGCGCAGTTCGTACGTGCTACTTGGCAGTCGGCTAAAGTCTTTGCGGTGTGTTCCAGTGGGACTGTTGGCCAAGAAGCAGGAGACGTGAGGCGACACAACAGTCGTGTTCCGTCGGGACGTGTTCTTTGGTGTCAGTTTGGTGTGTCAGGGCCTTTATTTGTATCGAGGACACCTCTCCGTTACCTCCTTCAACACTTTAGCTAACCTGGGCTTGCGTGAACAGAGAGAGAAGCTAAATGAAGACTGAGCTTTGTCCAGAAATAAAGCTAATCAGCTCTTCAGCTCTGTGTGCTGAAAGTAGGAGCCACTAACAGAACGAGGGGAGGGGGGGTCTCCTGAGGGTACAACTCTATCAGGATGTTATTACAATTCATCCTGAGGGAAAGATGAGTGTATATACCAAAATGTATGGCTATACATCCAATAATCATAAAGAATCCCCCTTGTGATGGAGCTAGAGGAAAAGTCTTTAGTGATCACCCAAGTCAGTAAGACATCTTGTCAGGGAACCAGGAATGTCTGTACCAAATCATATGAAGATCCATCACTAAATACTGTGTACTGAAAGCAAGTCATTTAGCTAGTTTGCTTGCATGCACTGTTCTGATTTATATTAGCTAAATAAAGGCCATGTTAAGTGGTGGGTTAAGTTCTTACTAGGGATGGTAAATGATAAATAAACGTCTCAATACCGTCGTGAGACTGACAAAATCCAACGCGATATTACATGGTTAATTTAAAAAAAAAATGTTTAAACCTTTATTTAACCAGGTGGTCCCATTGAGATCATCGATCTCTTTTTCAAGGGAGACCTGTCCAACATGGCAGCAAGTAGGTTACAACATGAACATAAAACAACAGATAACACAAAAGGACATGGTATTTACAGGGCTACATGTACAAACCTAGAGACATTGACAAGTACCAACAGTATATTTATATCTCACTCTGTCAATAAGCCTCACCTTCTTGGCAAAAACGGTATTGTTTTTGAAGTGGTGGAGAGAAACTGCACAGTTTTACCCACTGCTGTCAACCATGGCCAAAGCATATCTCTCTGTCCCACTGAGGTGGCGTTAGACTTTTTCGCTGTCCGTCATTTTGACAGACAGGATCGTAACATTTCCGTCATAATCCATTAATACCCGTCGGGTCTGAACTCGCCACTAACGTCTCGCGCTGACACGGAGTGGGGGGGAAAGAGAGAGAGAATGATGATCATCAAACATCATCCTGTCTGATGATGCTGAGTGAGTGACTTAGTGAGTTTGAGTTTGAAAAACTAAAGTGAAACTTGATTTATTTTATTGTGGGGTCTGATTATTCAATTTCCTTGTTTATTTGTGAGATGCAGTGGCACAAAGAAAATGCCTACTTTGTTTGGTAGTACTAGTTGGTAAAAAAAGCACTGGTTGTTCTTGTTCCAGTCTGTTACTGTCACTTTGTTTTTGACACTTTAAAATACTACTATCCTACTAAAATGCTGTACAAATCCGATTTATTATTTCATAAAGAAATTTTTTTCAAGTAAAAAATAAATAAATGTAAAAATAAACATTTCCCCAAAAATGTCTTTTAATTTTTTTTTCTTTATTTTTGAATATTGCGATAAATACCGTACCGTGGACTTGTTATCGCGATATCATCGTACCGTGAGTTTTTGGTATCGTTACATCCCTAGTTCTTACACAGATACAGTGTGTATGACAACTTTCATGAATCATTAACGTATTGCACCCTCTATCAACCAGTCCAAAAAAAAAGAAATTAGTCCACAGAGTTTTATTCACCAATGTTTTATATATGTTGCAGGGTTACCCAGAAGATTAAGGTCCACTAATCTTCTTTGGAATGGAGACACAGAAGCAGCTCTTGGTCTGTTACGGGATGATGTCCTCGTGGCAGATCCCGGCACCAAGTGAGACTCTGTTTTCTTCTGCTATGCTCTGTTCTTAGCTGTCAAGACTTCAGACCTTTTAAGCATTTATATGGTCTACAGAAAGAGGCTGTTGATGCATAGAACAAGGATCAATTAGGTATGTTTTACCAAGAGGAAACTCGTGAACATTTGATATTAATATATATTTTTCCCCCAGATGCCACTACAGCAACGTTGCTTTTTCCTTACTGGCCAACATCTTGGCCCAGAAGGTGGCGGGCTCAAACTTTGAGAGATGGGTGTCAGACAACATTCTGGAGCGGCTCGGCATGGAGGACACTTGGTTCAATTTAAGTCCAGCGGTTCAGAGGCGGATGGCTGTGGGGGTGTACAGCAACGGCGAGCCAGCCCCCCTCTTCAATCTGGGCTGGTACCGAGCTGCGGGCCAGATGTTTTCCACAGCTGCTGACATGGCCAAGCTTATGATGGCTCTTCTGGGCGCAACCGGTGGGACTCTGCTCCGTCAGGAGACCCTGAACACCATGCTGACCCCGGTACTACGCTGCCACAGCGGCTACTTCGCCAACTCCACCGGCACCCCGTGGGAGATCAATGAGCAGCGGGGCTACGATGTGGTGAGGAAAGATGGGGACCTGGACGGTTACGCGGCCACCCTCTCCCTGGTGCCACAGCTCAAACTGGGGATGGTGGTTCTGATGTCCGGCGTGCGGCCTGCAGGGCCGGAGCTTCTGAGCCAGGCCTACAGCCAGCTCATTCCTGCAGTGGAGAGGGCGTTCAGGGACGCTCCAAAAAGGTTAAGACCACCGCCCAGCCCAGCTCCATATGTGGGCTTTTTCACTTACAGGAATATGACTTTCTATGAGATAAAGGTGGACTCAGACGGGGTCCTGGTCATGCAGCAATTTGGACCACAGGTTGACACATCTGTGCCGTCCAAGTACAGAACTATTCGTCTGGATTACCTGCAGGATAGGGTGTTCAGGGTGGTGTTTGAGAGCCCGTACCCCTGCAAGCTGAAGGTGAACAGCGCGTCTGTCTCGCTGGAGGCTCAGGACAGACAGCTCTTCAACTTTTACCTTTTCAACAAGAAAGGTGTGTCGCCAGGGTTTGATTCCCCAGGACTTAACACTTACAGGGTGACCAGGATAGCCGGCAGACCATTCTTCACTACATAAAGACAGGAGTTCATTTATAGCGAGGTGGACACTGAAACAGGGGTGTATGTCAAGAACAAAGGCATTATGAAACTTGCTGTTGGATCAGTGGTCATGTGAGTGCAAGGTTAATGTGATTAATCTGGACTAGTATGTACATATTATTCATTCTGCTTATAATACTAATTATATTATGAGTTTTGTCCAACCCTCCAAGAACTAGCACAAGCAAAGAGGAACTGACCGCAGTACTGCAAACATGTTCCTGCAAACGTGTTTAGTTGTTGGACAATGTGGCGATATCCCTTTTCAACATTTTAGTGCCTAATGTGTGACCTTGAAAGAGATAAACACAACTGGGGGGAAAGTCTTGGACTTGATTTACATCTTGAAAGGTTTTTTATAATGTTAATACTCAAGGAGAGCATGTGAACATTTTATGAGCAATAAAGAGCTGCAAGATTATATTCTCAATAAACTAAAACTGTAGACTTTTTATTAAGTGCTCATGTTAATGTACACTTAATCATTCTAATCATCAATTTACATAGATATTCAATTTTTTTCAGTTAAGGTAACTAGAAAAATATCAAATGAACAGCCCTTTTTTCAGCCTGCTCCGGAACAGGTTATGTTCCAGTTAAGAGATCAACTCAGTGAAAGCACCACCTGCTGACCAATCAGAGCTCACAGCCTGCTGAAGACCAATCAGAGGTCAACGCCTGCTGACCAATCAGAGCTCACCGCCTGCTGACCAATCAGAGCTCTGTGTGCCGAGTTTAACACTATCAAGTCATATTACAGGATAAAGGAAATACAGTTTAAACTTCCGTGTGCAGGACAGAGGTACAAAAATCACAGACTGTGTGAACATTAATAGAATATCACTGCCCATCTTCAGAGCAATCTGACTATTATTACATTTGCGGCAAGCAAGCGTATTTAAATAGCCTATCTGCAAGAACATAAGTAACCGCAGCAAAGTAAGTCAGAGTACTGCGTTCAGTCAGCACTGTAAGTTCGCAATGCTGAGGTGTTGCACTTATCATTCATATCACATCATAAATAACATGATATCAAATTATCAATCACATCATACCACATCATAATATATATTTCCTTATCTCTGTCAGCTTCTCGAGCCGTATACACATACATATACTGTATTCAGAAGTGTTATTTAAAACAACACATTAAGTTGACCAAACACTCAATTATAATTAGAGTAAGATCCAGTGGCGAGCCGTGACTTTTATACCTAGGCCCTCTGACCCCCACCCCTTCCCTCGAAAAAATAAATAAAAATAAGAGTTATTACGTCACAGCCTTTAAGTCTATGGTCACAGCGTATACTTCAGCGGAATATCAAAACAGCGGCCAGGGGTGCAAAACCCATCAATTACAGCGACCCTCTACCACACAGAACAACACCATTATAAACACCAATCATGACAGGGCACCCACAGCCAAGTAACAATTACAAATGAATTAAGTCGGCACGGTGGCCCACATTGAAAATGAAGTAGTCCTACCTTTGATGATCAAATCACAAACACTAAGTCCATCCTCCTGTCCTTTTGGATGAAGCACTTGATTGCGGGGTCATTCAGCTGATCCTTTGCCACTCCAGTTTATCATTGTAACTCAATCTTGAAAATGACTCGGTTAATAATTTCGG
>NW_011359389.1:10240-11047 GCF_000735185.1 Notothenia coriiceps
TCACTCTGGGTTCGGAGGTCCTCCTTAGCTATTAGCTTCATGTTAGCATGTTATCTTTGCAGGTGCTTGTTGAGGTTTGACGTTGTGTTTGCAGCAGTGGATAAAAGCTTCTGGCCTGGACACAGTTTGCACCTCACCGTCACATTCCTGTCCTTTCTTCGGACGAACAAAAAGTAATGGGCATACCTCCACCCCTCGNCCCTGTCGCCCAAACTCAATTTGTTGTGTCCCGCACCGTCGGCCGTGACACGCCTTATTTGGCCTTTCATGGCCAATGTTGAATCGGCCATGCGTCGGGTCGGGCCATCGGGCCAAATAAATCACTCTGATTGGCTGTTCAGCTAGCGAATCAGTGCATGAGAAGCGAAACTGAAGTGAGGGACGTAAACAAACGCTTTAAGAAGGCACGAAGAATGTCTTCCGCAAGCAACACTCCAATGGCTGATAGCTCCAGTACCGCACGAGACATGTTTTCGATGGACGAGAGCAAAAATGGAACGCACACGCTATTTGTTGTTTGTTTATATCACGCAGTCTGTTCTTCTTCTCTGTCTTCTAGTTGTTGCCTCTTTTGAATGACGAATACACACTACCGCCGCCTGCTGGTAAGGAGAGTTATTGCCACTCACGCATGCGCAGTTCGTACGTGCTACTTGGCAGTCGGCTAAAGTCTTTGCGGTGTGTTCCAGTGCGACTGTTGGCCAAGAAGCAGGAGACGTGAGGCGACACAACAGTCGTGTTCCGTCGGGACGTGTTCTTTGGTGTCAAGTTTGGTGTGTCAGGGCGTTTAGCCTCGTCGTTCTGATA
>NW_011359389.1:11072-11824 GCF_000735185.1 Notothenia coriiceps
TTTAAACCTTTATTTAACCAGGTGGTCCCATTGAGATCATCGATCTCTTTTTCAAGGGAGACCTGTCCAACATGGCAGCAAGTAGGTTACAACATGAACATAAAACAACAGATAACACAAAAGGACATCGTATTTACAGGGCTACATTTACAAACCTAGAGACATTGACAAGTACCAACAGTATATTTATATCTCACCCTGTCAATAAGCCTCACCTTCTTGGCAAAAACGGTATTGTTTTTGAAGTGGTGGAGAGAAACTGCACAGTTTTACCCACTGCTGTCAACCATGGCCAAAGCATATCTCTCTGTCCCACTGAGGTGGCTTTAGACTTTTTCGCTGTCCGTCATTTTGACAAGAGATATGCTTTGGCCATGGTTGACAGCAGTGGGTAAAACTGTGCAGTTNCATTTATTTATTTTTTACTTGAAAAAAATTTCTTTATGAAATAATAAATCGGATTTGTACAGCATTTTAGTAGGATAGTAGTATTTTAAAGTGTCAAAAACAGAGTGACAGTAACAGACTAGAACACAAACAACCAGTGCTTTTTTTACCGACTAGTACTACCAAACAAAGTAGGCATTTTCTTTGTGCCACTGCATCTCACAAATAAACAAGGAAATTGAATAATCAGACCCCGCACTAAAATAAATCAAGTTTCACTTTAGTTTTTCAAGTAACTCAACTCAAACTCACTAACTCACTCAGCACCATCATCATCAGCATGTCCACATTTCCAGGATGTCCAG
>NW_011359389.1:11994-12285 GCF_000735185.1 Notothenia coriiceps
TGAGTGAGTGAGTGAGTGAGTGAGTGAGTGAGTGAGTGAGTGAGTGAGTGAGTGAGTGAGTGAGTGAGTGAGTGAGTGAGTGAGTGCCCTTTCTACATGTAGCTGTGGCTGACAATAAATAATGTTATTATGAATACATTTGCCTCCGAGTCCTGCATGAACTGTGCATAGACTGTTTTTTAACATTGGTCATATGGTGGTACTTGGAGAGCCAACTATTTTCTCAGGTGGTACTTGGTGGAAAAAGGTTGAGAACCACTGCACACCATTACCGTTTAATAAGGCTGTTGA
>NW_011359390.1:0-4120 GCF_000735185.1 Notothenia coriiceps
AGAGCGACCAAGTCATTTCATTGGACGAGAGGCATACTATGAGAGCTGGTCACAGGGATGCGTTCAAATTTAGTCAGTAATTTGAGGAACAAAATGGCGAACGCAGATAAAGTTGAGCTCGAAAATCCTCCAGCATCATTGAAGTCTCCGGTTTGGGAACATTTTGGTTTCGCAGTTACGTACAAGGATGACGGACAAAGACAGGTGGACCGAACCAAATCTGTTTGTCGGCATTGTTCAACTAAAATTGGTTACGCGGCTGGCAATACATCAAACTTGCACACTCATTTGAAAAGGCATCACCCGAACGTGAATATCACCGGTACCAAAAGAAAAAAGACTGAAGTGCTAACCCAACTCCCACTAGCATTTAAGCCTCCACCACTCGCAAAAAGTTCAGACCGAGCCAAAGCTATTACAAACGCCAAATATCCTTATGTTGCCATGTTAGCAAAGCGCTACCTGGCTGTATCTGCTACCTCTGTCCCTAGCGAGAGGGTGTTCTCCACAGCAGTGGAGCAGATCTGCACTTTCGGCAAGCAATGTGGACAAGTTAATTTTTCTTTAAAAAAACATGAAAATACAATGACAAGAAAGTCATAATGTCAAACTGGCTGCTTAGGTTCTAGTAAAGTTCAAATACAGATTATTTCAGTTAATCGAAATACTGCACCTTAATGTTCATTTTATTATAAAAAATGGCGCATGACGGTTTTGTGTGCCCTCCCATGCAAATCATATGCCCTCTCTGTAGATTTGTTCTGGCGCCGGGTCTGCGCACACGCACACAGAAACACACACACACACACACACACACACGCGACTCTTAATGCGCAGTGCGTTTGCCTGCAGGTCGTTGTTACACATAGTCGACTACACGTACAAACGCACACACGCACGCGCACACACCCAGTGCATGTATACGATAGCACATTTACTTAGTGCTTACGTTAATGCATTACATGGATTCATACGTATATAACGTTATCATTTTATCATTTGACCTTGGCTTGTCGTCTCATGGTTTTATTGTGAAAGGATGATGATTATAGAGATAACATTAGAGAATAATATTACTGAGTGCACACTCACTGTCTAAAGGAAAAGTATTAAATTGTCCTCACAAAATACAAAATTAACATGTTTTGCCGAAGTAGAAATAGTGATGTGACAAATAAAAGTTCTTTATTCAAGATGTCACTAATACAAAAGTATAAAAATATACTAAAAGAGCCAAAAGTAAAAGTAATTTTCATGCAAAGGGAACTTTAGATTTAGCTGGTTAGCTAATGAGTTCCAACCCGGGATTTATAAAAGTGTTATTGATTTAATTTTATCATAATTTATTTGTTTATTATATTTCTTGGTTATTAATCACAAATATCACATACATGCACCTTTTATGTAAGTATTGAAGTTTAAGTACAAAGTAGCAGGAATACCTACAACTACCTTAAAAATGTTTAGATAAGTGCAGTATTTAATCAAATATGCTTTCCGTTGTCTAATTTGCAGATTAATGTTACTAAGTAAAACATTTGCATATTTAACATTTATTTTTAAATGTCGGAGTAGAAAAATTCAACAAAAACATTTCAATGTTTGCCTTATAATACACCTCTGATTAATTGACAGGTGTGTGTGTGTGTGTGTGTGTGTGTGTGTGTGTGTGTGTGTGTGTGTGTGTGTGTGTGTGTGTGTGTGTGTGTGTGTGTGTGTGTGTGTGTGTGTGTGTGTGTGTGTGTGTGTGTGTGTGTGTGTGTGTGTGTGTGTGTGTGTGTGTGTGTGTGTGTGTGTGTGTGTGTGTGTGTAGGTGTTTTTTGATATTACAGTCGGAGGTCATGAGGTGGGGCGGATCGTCATTGGCCTTTTTGGGGAGGTCGTCCCACTCACTGTCAATAACTTTGTCGCCCTAGCAACCGGAGAGGTAGGCGTGCAGACACACACGCATACACACACATAACTTTTACAACTGTTTCATATATTCCATTGCAATATTTTAGACAAGTTCCCAACTTGTCACTTTTGTTTATGCAGCATATATATTTAATTCTCAACTCTGTGAAATATCTAAGTATGTTACTATACATAGATTTCACTCAAAAAGCCTTTGACATGACAAAAAAGATTAAATTAAATGTCAGTTTTGTGTTAACTTCCTCTATACTCTTCTTGCTGTTGAGTCTGGTGTGTGCTGTGATGTTCCTACTTTCTGTGAATGTGTGTTGGTCATTGTGTTTGTCATGCGTGTCTCTGCAGAAAGGCTATGGCTACAAAGAGACAAAGTTCCACAGAGTCATCAAGGACTTCATGATCCAGGGAGGAGACTTCACAGCTGGAGATGGAACTGGAGGTGAGACTCAAAGTGACTTCTTAAAGAGGCCTTTCCCTTTCCTGTAGTATGTTATATAGGTTTTTGTGCATGTAAATAGTCTGCAAAGGCAAAAATCCCAAAGTTCCCTTCAGAGGGTGTTTCTCTCCCACACACTCCCTCCCCTGCCTGAAACGCCTCTATTGGATTCCTTTGTTTACATACGTGACATAATGACATCATTATGTAACAGTCACGCTTCCATTTGTTAGCGCTCCAACACATTGTACATTATAGGCTAAGGGGCAGGACATCTCTCAGCGGTTGACCAATCACAACAGAACCAACTAGCTACAGTTGTATATATTTGAACCTTTTTGCTAACTTCACACAGGCCCAGGAGCCAATATTATGTTGTCTTACATTTCCATGCAATATTTAACACCACCTGAACTTGACAAAGCTTTTTCCCTTCAGGTCACAGCATCTACGGAACAACTTTTGCCGATGAAAACTTCAAACTGAAGCATTTGGGAACAGGCTGGGTGAGCTAACAGTTTATGACCTCAATATTTAGTAATAACACACTTTTTGTAAAGTCTAGGGTTCATACACTTTTTCACCAATGATTTTCAATGACTTTTCCATGACTTCTCCATGACCTTTACCTAATTTTCCATGACCAAAGACATTACTCTTTCTCAGCGGTGCCACTGAAAATGGTTTATTTTAACATGGAACAGGAAAATAAGGTCTGCATATGAAACATGTTGTGCTAAAACAAATCCAGTAGTAGGCTTACTAGCGAATCTACAGGCTAAAGCAGCTAAAATCTCTCACCAGCAAAATACCTCGTCAGTTAAATGCCATTTTACGTTTCATTACTATTCGATACAGTATGTATTATTATTATAGTATTACTATTTTGGCGATTAGATCAAATATAAATTATATCTGATGCAACTTTAGTTACATTTCAATGACTTTTCCAAAACTTTGGGAAAAATATTGTTTTTCGTAACTTTTCCAGGGCCTGGAATTAGCATTTTAAATTTCCATGACTTTTCCAGGTTTTGAATGACCGTAAGAACCCTGAAAGTCATTTATTTATGGGAGGTATGGCTTGGTGATTTAAACATAATGTGTCAAAACAATGATGATGTGATGTATGGAATTGAGAATTTTGTGGGTGCGTGTGTTTATGTACCAGGTGAGTATGGCGAACGCGGGTCCAGACACCAACGGATCGCAGTTCTTCATCCTGGCTACTAAAGCACCGTGGCTGGATGGGAAACACGTGGTTTTTGGCAAAGTCCTGGACGGGATGGTGGGTGGCCCCTCTAACTCTTTTCATAAATTGGCTGCATGCAATCTGAAAAGGATTTTCTTTTGCGGTTGGATAAACAATTTTTTTTTAGAAATACATGATTCTCACAGAAAAGCATCAAAGCTAATTAAATATGAAGATCTTATACAATATGATCCATTGATGTAGATAAATAAACTTAACTACAACCTACTTTTCATATTTTAAGTACATTTTGCTGATAAGACTTTCGTACTTTTAATAAGTTAGCGTTGCTTTAGTACTTTTAAGTAAAGGATTCAAATACTTCTTTCAATACTACTTCTTGTACAATATCCAGATTAGATAAGCAGCATCAGATGTATTGAAATCAAAATAAAACCCTTCCTTTATCCGTTTTTAGAAAGGTTTATCTTAAAGGTGACCTATCATGCAAAATGCACTTTTGTACGTCTTTTATACATGAATATGTGTCCCCGGTGTGTCAGGGAACTCACCAAGTG
>NW_011359391.1:0-3002 GCF_000735185.1 Notothenia coriiceps
CAGGTAGCGCTTTGCTAACATGGCAACATAAGGATATTTGGCGTTTGTAATAGCTTTGGCTCGGTCTGAACTTTTTGCGAGTGGTGGAGGCTTAAATGCTAGTCGGAGTTGGGTTTGCACTTCAGTATTTTTTCTTTTGGTATCGGTGATATTCACGTTCGGGTGATGCCTTTTCAAATGAGTGTGCAAGTTTGATGTATTGCCAGCCACGTAACCAATTTTAGTTGAACAATGCCGACAAACAGCTTTGGTTCGGTCCACCTGTCTTTGTCCGTCATCCTTGTACGTGACTGCAAAACCAAAATGTTCCCAAACCGGAGACTTCAATGATGCTGGAGGATTTTCGAGCTCAACTTTATCTGCGTTCGCCATTTCGACAGTTCCTCAAATGACTGACTAAATTTGAACGCATCCCTCTGACCAGCTCTCATAGTATGCCTCTCGTCCAATGAAATGACTTGGTCGCTCTATGAAGCGTTGAACCCGATGTGAGCAAATTACTCTGAATGCTGCGACGTAGCACCTGAGATTACTTCCAGAAAGTCGTTCTCAATTTTTTACTTTTAACGTTACATTTGTTCGGTACACTTCGGTACACATGTGTACCGAACCGAAGGGCCCGTACCGAATAATTTTGGTACGGGTACGTGTAACGTTACACCCCTATAGGACATACAACATGAGATCCCACGGCTGAAATCAAACCTGCGAGGTTGCAGTTTGTTGACATCAACCATTTGGCTACCAAGTCACTCTGGAGCTTCTGTGTCAACTGAGATTGACGTCAGCGTGATGCAGAGGTTGCGTTAACCGAATATTTTCAGTTTTTTTTAACAATGACGGAAACATTTGAAAGCAGATTAGAACAAACTCGGAACAGCGACAAAGCTTCCTCGCAGCGAGGCTCCGGTGTTATGCATGCCCACCAAAAAGGAAATGATACCGTTTCGGAACCTAACTTTGCCGTACAAATCATTGAAATGTGAATTTTGGCTTCACGCTGTGGGCACTCCCGCGAGGTGCAGTGGGCATGCATAACACGGCGCCCCCGCCGTTGACAGTTGACTACGGTGCTCTCTCTGATTTAAAACCCCTGAATCACCCTAAGATCTGGGCCCATATAGCATGGACACTAGCAATTTCCTTAAAACCCAACTCCAATCTGCTCTGTTAATCCACACTTAGTGCATTTTACATCCTTTAGAACATAGTTTGTATTTGGATGATGATTTAGCTCAAAAACATTGCATGCTGCATTAACAGGAAACTCTTTCCTAATGGAAGTCAATGGGAAAATGTATTTTGGACCCATTAATGTCAGGTCACTGACACGGCGGTTGTAGAACCACCGTTTGGCTATGAAAATGTGTTTCAACGCCCTGCTCACTTCCTGGGGGCTTGCCTCTAGTGCATAAAACCAACCAACCAACAAATCAAGGCAATGATAACCAGCCAATTAGAGGCATGGCTCAGGGTCATGCATTGCCAGCAAACAAATACTAGGGTCCAATAATAATAGTAATTGGCTTCTTTTGTTACATTTACACAACTATTAGGGTTTCGGATAATGAGCCATCGGAAAAATGTGAAGCCCCTTTTCAGTAACTTATTGTTGTTGGGTATACTAATGAGTAAGTATTTCCTCGCTTCAGATTTTTGAAATGTTAAGTTATTTCCATATGGTTTGGTGTCTTAGTGAATGATCATACAATGGAATCGACAAATCAGTTTATTGTAATGATACATCCTTAGACTCAGCGCTACCACTACCACTCACAGAGAAGAGTGAAGGCTTGCTTGTTCATACTAATGAAATAAATGACATGCAGTTTATCAGTGTAGCTCTTTAAGTCTTTAATGGGTTTTGGATGGTGGATCTCTAAGCACAGAGGTGAAACACACACCAGGGTTGTTAGATAAAGTCATTGTTGGCTGCAGGTCTTCAGGGACTCTGTGTATCGCAAAAAACTAAGAATAACCTCAAATACCATCAGCGTTATCCTTTAATGATATTTAAGCAGGCTAGATTATCCAAAGTGGCGTTCTACCCCCCGCAGTGTTTCAAATTAAATTATAGATTATGTTTAATGAAAACACTCTACATGTCACCATTTCAAACACGGCGTCCTTAAATGAACCAAAACACATCTCAGGGATTAATGCTTTAAGCAGTGGCGAGCCGTCAGGGCCCTTTAGGCCCACTCTGAGGGCCTAAGATATTCTACAAAATTATATTTGAAAACATTATTTATAATATATTTTTTTAAAATATTTTTTTAGTTATGTTTTTCATTAGCTTTACCAAAATAACTTGATTTAATTGTATTTAAAATAAAATGTCCTAAAAAATAAATCCTTTGAATCTGCCTGTTCAGTTTCTGTTTGAATGTGGAGGGTTAAATGAAAGAAGCTCCTTTAGCAGTCTCGGCAAGTTACTGTGAAGACAGGAGCTGATTGGTGGTCCTGCTGTAAATTCACAGAGGGCCCGCTATCAGTGGCGGCTGGTGGAAATTATTTTAGGTGGGGCTATTGTAATGGTGAATAAACCACACGGGGAACATTTTGAGAAATTACCCCTTAAATTAAATTGGCTACACTATTTCATCGTTGCTGTTGTATGATTGGTGTTTAGCTACGGTATTTAGTGTCTACAGCACCTCCGCTTTTAGGGTTGACGTAGACCCAAAACGTCGCCCGGAGGTCCCCCGGTGTTGTTGCGGGAGCTGCTGCACTAGCTAATGCTCCACTAGCTAACGCGACATTAGCAAAACAAACGCCTATTTCTTTTGCAAATGGTGCGGTGGGCTTCAAACACGTTCCCCTCCACTGGTTTCAACCAAGCACTAAATTAGATGTTTTCCAACCAAATACGGTTGAACCGACACTTCCCCATATTAATTTGTAAGTAGATTCGAAGATACATGAGTTTCTGACTGCCGGTGTTACCGTTTAACTGGTGACGCGGGGGAACTCGTGACGTTCTATAACGGTAGGAATGAATG
>NW_011359392.1:0-3724 GCF_000735185.1 Notothenia coriiceps
ACATTAATGTTGTACTAAAACAAAGACACCTATTGACTATGGCGACCTAGTGCACAACTCTCTCGGCCAACATTTACTTTACTTACGCAAGTATATTTTAATTTTTTTTAATTTAAATGTACATACGGCATGCAAATAAATTGCCCTATTATTATTTTTTTATGTAAACAGGACTTCATTTCCTGTGTAAAATGCTGCTAAAGATATTCAAGATTCCACAGAAATATAATTTCAGATTTTGATAGGAGCAATGAGTGTTTTGAACTCTGCGTGGTCTCTAAGAATAGATCAAACCATCAGAAGAATAGATGTGAACCTCACAGCCTCTAGAGGTCACACTTTAGATTTGTATTGTGAAACCTCCTGCCACCAGCAGGATCCCTTCATGTAGCTACATGTAACTCTGTAAATAGTCATAAGCTTTATTCGTCCAGCACTTTTTGCAACAGAAAATAACACATTCAATTTAAGACAGAGGCTAAAACACATTATCACACATGCAGCACGTTTACATAATACAAACATAATTCCCCAAAAGTATAGGAAGCAGAAGATTAAAAACAATAGATAACTCACTCAGTAAAACCAAGACAGAAAGAAGACACAATTCAGAAATACTAGGCATTTAGAAATATAAATGCAAAACGAAGGCCTATATAAATAAATACAGATCGTTTAATTGATCAAAGTACGTTTCCAGCGGTTTCACCCTCGTATAGTTTCAGGTTAGGTGTTTTTTGGGGGGGAATTTTGGGAATATTTGAAAAGCCTGCTGCAGAGGACCTTAGGGTTTGATCAGGGATATAACCGATAGACATAAAAGAATGCTAGACCATTCAGAGCTTCGTATACTAGTTGAAGGATTTTAAAATGTGTATTTGATATGTTCTAATTGTAGCTCATCCCTTCAGCATGATGTGATTTATACATTTCTGTCATCCCAGCTACTCTGCACTGAAGAAGGACGGCCAGCGCCTGTCTGTCCTGCTGAAGAAGGGCCACAAGGTGGAGGCCAAACCAGCGCGGGCTGTCACCGTGTACAACCTGACCCTGCAGGAGTTCACCGCCCCGCTCTTCACCCTAGGTCAGCACAAGCTCTCTTCATCTCCGCAATACTGACTTATGAATTTCTGTTATCTAATGTCATTTCCTTCTTTTTCCCTTTTGTATTTGTACTCTGACAGATATTGAGTGCGGTGGTGGATTTTATGTCAGAAGTTTGGTAGATGACCTGGGAAAAGGTGAGATTCAATCATTTACTCCTCAAGGCAAGTTTATTTATATAGCACCTTTCAACACAAGGCAATTCAAAGTGCTTTACAAAAAGGAAAGACATTAAGAAAATGGCATTTAAAAACAGTCAAGATAATAAAATAAACATTAAAAAAAATACATGAATACAAGTTACAGTGCAGTGTAAGATAGGAATAGTTCAATTAAAAGCAGCGGCAAATAGAAAAGACTTCAGCCTGGATTTAAAAGTAGTCAGAGTTGCAGCGGACCTGCAGGTTTCTGGGAGTTTGTTCCAGATATTTGGAGCATAATAAGTGAACTTCTCCATGTTTAGTTCAGACTCTGGGGACAGAAAGCAGACCTGTCCCAGAAGACCTGAGAGTTCTGGATGGTTCATCATTTAGCAGGAGGTCAGAAATGTATTTTGGGCCTAAACCATTCAAAGCTTTATAAACCAGCAGCAGTATTTGAGATCAATTCTTTGACACACAGGAAGCCAGTGTAAAGACTTCAGAACTGGAGTGATGTGATGTAGTTGACTAATCAATCAGAAACCAGCCCTGCTAACACCTGTGTCCCTGTGTGCTGCAGCTCTGTCGTCATGTGCTCATGTGAAGGAGCTAACCCGGACCAAGCAGGGCCAGTTCACCCTGGAGGAGCACGCCCTGCAGGAGGAGCAGTGGAGCCTGGAGCACATCCTGAGGGCCCTGCAGCCCTGCCCCGAGGCCCTCAGCTGAGCAGGAGGAGCAGTGGCCACATGGAGCATCTTCTGTCAAAAAGGAGCATGGCCGGACAATAAGGAGAGCCTACTCCTGGCGTTCCATACCAAAACAAAATCACAGCGTTTATTTGAAATTGTTAATTTCACAACTGTATCTGGACAACTCATCACCGCTGTTGTGTGACGGACTAGCATCGACCCTTTGGATTTTATAACGGGTTTGTGCTACAATATATTTGTTTAAATAGTTTTTTACCATGTACTTCCACGAGAAGATTCTTGCTCTCATATTTGGAATGAAGGAGCTTCAGCGCTCAGTCCGACAGCCGCAGAGCAAGGCGACAGAAGGCAGCAACATCCAAGGTCTTCTCAGACCATCTGCTCAAATAAATGGGCCTTTTGGTCTTTGTAATGTCTCAAAGACATAGCCTAAAACAAGCTTCTACTGCGATGTCACCAGCTTTCTTCTGAAATGTACCGAAAATATTTTGGCGTCATACCCACTCTCCTCATTGGAAACGATTGAAACAACATTGGGCACAGGCCCAAAGTCAAGACTCACCTGCTCAGCTTTCCTGTGAAGAGAACATTCCGTTAAACCTGTTTTACATAAAGAAACACTTGTGTGGTGTTTGTCACTCAGCAGGGTCGTTTGACAATCTCAACCACAAATGGCGCCTGATGCCACAGCCGATAATGGGCAAGTGATGTTGATCTCTCCTGGGGAGCAGGTGGCACCTCGCAGGAAGCCTCTACCTGGTTTATATGTTTGATCTGATGGGATGTTCAGTTATGAAAAGGAACCTTTAGTAAAGCACCCGTTACCTCTTCTGTAGCACGACTGGAGAATACACTTACGAAGTGAATGGAAAGGGTTAATGCCTGCAGTTTGCTCTAAACGGTGCTCTTGAGTTAATTGTCATGCAAATAAAAACTATTTCTGTTGATCCAAACAATTTGTCCACGGTTTGTCCAGTTTTGTTTCTAACATCCCATCTGTAAGTGCCACATCTGTAAGTGCCACATCTGGAGTGGTGTGATTATACTGAATGTATAATTATTAAAATGGAAAGTGAAAACATTCTTCTTTGTTAAATTCTTTGATTTAGAAATACCAACATGATTTACAATAGAGGTTGAAGCATCACTCTTGTCTTTTCCGATGCGTTATTGGCTGACGCAGGGGAACGTCTGAGGCCCCCAAAACTGCAATGTCATATCATTTAGTTCTACAGCAGCTGGAACCACGGCATGGTCAAGGCATAGAAGACATGCTCTGTGTCGGTGTCTTGTTTCATATTTCTCTCAAAACGTTTTATTTTAGTTTTAACTTTCTTTGTAATATCATAAGATCATAAGATCAGTGTGGAGCAAATACGGCACTATCTTTACTGGTGTCATGTCGTTTCATTGCACCCTCTTCTTCTGAATGCTTGAATGGCAGCAGTTTGTAAAGCACAGGAAGATATCCAGGCCAGGATTTATTTTGTTCTCCAGTCCAAGGACTTTGGGGGAAAGCCGTTCACCATCATTTGCAAGAGCACGTTCCGAACAAATTCGTAGTATCTAAGTAGTTTTGGGTTAGCTAAGTTCAGTGCATGGATGACTCCCTGAATCATTGCACAATCTCTCCCTACAGATCCAATGTTGTCCAGAATGATAAGTCCTTCGAAATCCCTATGTCATCATAGTGTCCAGTTTCTTCACCCCCCTATTGGAATACATACAGTATACGCCCACAGTGGATGCCTCTTCACTGTCCTGTATATT
>NW_011359393.1:0-8301 GCF_000735185.1 Notothenia coriiceps
ATATACTTCTGCCAGGGGATGCCACCCCTGAAATTCTCCTGCCACCCTCTTGCCACCCAATGAATATTTGTCTAGATCCGCCCCTGCCGGTCACAGAGATCTGCTATTTTAAAGTAAAGTCAACACATATAGACCCTAAATATAGTCTATATTAAGAACGAGAAAAGTCTTAACATATATATCCTTTTTTGTAAACATATGACAAATGTGTGAGGGTGATGACGTCAGAGCATCGTCCTATGTGCCAGGGCTTAGCCCCGGACAGCCCCAGCCCAATTTAACCCCTGGGTATTTGAGAGGGAGCTCCTATATGGCATTACCCCGCTGAAGCTCACCAAAGTTTAACATATTTCATAGTTCAAAGTTTTGTCAATTGTTTTGTTTATTGGTCAAATACTGGTTTCTAATGGTTTCTGAGGAGTTTTAATGGAATGAAAGAGCACAGAGTCTACAGAAGCAAAAAAGCAGCATACTGCATTAAACCTGACCTTCACAGAGAGGTTGAAGTTCATGTGGAAAGGAGGCTTCAGTAGTCTGTCTGCACTCTGTTTAGTTTTGCTATCTTACAATCAATATAGTCAATGTGAGGTAAGTGTTGCCAATGTAACCGGTTAGAACTCAAACTTGCGATGAGGTCTTAAAATGTATGGAAAGGGTCTTAAAAGGTATTAAATTTGACTTCAGGATTCCTGCATATACCCTGTTATGTCAAACCTTGGAAAGTGTCTAGATATCCCTGCCCTAATGCCAAAGTAACTGGCAACTGAATATGTGTCGCCGTTTGACGTCTATGTCTGGACCGCTGCGTAAAAGGAGGGTTTTTGCCCGTTATTTTTCCGCTGTTTTCTTGTCGCTCTTGTCTTGTCAGTTAGAAACTGGCCAAAATTGCCCAAACTGCATACAGTTAAATCGAACGTATTCTTTCTGCAGATGTGAGCGTCCTTAACAACGGTCAATAAGTCCTTGACAGCGGTCTGTCTGTTCGGTATTAACAACGTGTCACGTGTTCTGAATTGACCAATCAGAATCGAGTATTCACCTAAGCCATGTAATAAGTGCACATATCCACCTTATTTAATCAGTATGTCCCTAAAATGAGACCTTACTATTTAAATGTGTATTATCCGTCCCACAGATGGTGAAGCTGCTGCTGAACAAAGGGGCCAACCTGAGCGCCATCGATAAGAAGGAGAGACAGCCCATCCATTGTGCTGCTTACTTGGGTGAGACAGTCTCTCTTACTGCCAAAACTGCAGAAGAAAAACACATTTTATTTTGTTTGAGACGAGTCTGACTCATAAGAGGGGCGACAACACGGCCAAGTCCTGACGTAATGAAACGAGAAACAACGAGACCGACTGTTGGCTCGTAAACACTCTCTGGTTGTGGACTTATTGCTTTAAAGGTCCCTTATTGTACTGTTTCTCATCAATATCTCACAGGTCTCAAATATATCCAGAGCCTGTCTCTGATTGGCTGAAACACCAAACAGATCATTGCAGCATCCCATAATCCCCTTTGTCTCAGCCCTGTTTCCAAAGTGCTGATTCTCTGTCTGTAGCTTTAAATGCTAATGAGCTGCTGCTGGCCACGCCCCTCTGAGAGATGATTGGTTAAAAAAACACAATGGTGCTCTAGGAGGAGATTCAGGTGGTGGTTATTGGCTAATGGAAGAAGTGGATTTTGCAGACTTTTGTCAAAAGTCTATGAAAAAAAAAAGATATATATAAAATTTAAAAAAAGATAATTAATTAAAATATAAATAATAATACATAAATAAACATTTAAAAAAAGTTGATTTTAATAAATGTAATTATATTTTAAAAATAATAATATATTAAATACAATTGTGTGTGTGTGTGTTGACTTTGTGTTGCAGGGCATTCGGAGGTGGTGAAGCTGCTGGTGTCTCGCTCTGCAGATAAGAGCTGTAAGGATAAGCAGGGCTACACTCCTCTGCACGCTGCTGCTGCCAGCGGACACCTGGACATCGTGAAGTACCTGCTGAGGATGGGCACAGAGGTGAGACACTCACTATGAAATAATGTTTAAAACTAGCTATATTATCTGTTTCATAAAACCAGCAGCCTGAGGGATTTTATTTCACTCTCTGTGGCCTCGTAAGGCATTTGATTACATCATATTTTTATGATTAACCCTTAAATATCGTCTCTAAATCAAGTGATATTGAATATGCCCCATGTGTCCCGGCCCTCACACTAGAGGCAGTTAATAGGAATCAGATTATTTGATATATGCCAAGAAATATTGACTTAACAGTTTTGCTATTGCATTACAGTTGCTCCATTTTCATAGGATAATTAAAAATAGAATAAATAACTGTGTTTAGGATTTTGTGTCTTTTAATATCTCACTATTTTGTTGTGTTTTAAAGTCTGCATTTCAGTAAACTATTTGTCTTTACCCACTAAGTCCTTCTAGGCTCATACCTGATGATTACGTAATATTTTTCAATGATTAACCCTTTAATATCGTCTCTAAATCAAGTGATATTGAATATGCTCCATGTGGCCCGGCCCTCGCACTAGAGGCGGTTTTTCTGATAGGACAGTTTTGATTTGAACATGGACAGATTGGTGCGGTGTCGGATGTGTTTGGGGAGAGAGCTGCAGAGGGGGGTGGAGGAGGAGGCTCCGCCCCCCCGGGCCCGTCGCTCGGCCCCGTGAGGTGGAGACAGGAAGTGAGCGTCAGAGGAGCGAAGGCAGCAGGAAGGAGTGTGGTGGTGGAGCAGGTGGGCGAGGTAATAAGAACTGGATACTGTGATGGAAACTTCTGCTGAAGCAATGGAGACGAAACTCAGACAGACACAGGGAGAGCAGGAACTTTGAGTGAAATGAAATCGGGTATTCACACCATGGAGGCGGGGCTTGTTCATTCCTATGAGAGCTGCTCATTGGTGCATGAAGACAAAATGACTGACTATAAATAATAATGATCACGCCACCAAACACACATTCAAACTAAAGGAACCAGCCTGTTTGGAAAATGTGAGAAGTAGAAAGTACAGGTATTTGAGTTCAACATGTAAGAAGTAGAAAGTTCAGGTATTTGTGTTCAACATGTAAGAAGTAGAAAGTACAGGTATTTGTGTTCAACATGTAAGAAGTAGAAAGTACAGGTATTTGTGTTCGACAATGACAGAAGTACAAAGTGCAGCGCACTATCTTGTGTTCAAACATGTAACAGAAGTAAAACGTACACAGGACCTTTGGTCAAACATGTAAGAACTAAAAGTTCCCGCGTTACTGTGTTCAACATGAAGAAGTAGAAAGGTACAGGTATTTGTGTTCAACATGTAAGAAGTCAAAGTAAAAAGTGGTCAGAAAAACAAGTAGTGGAGTAAAGTACTGATACCAGAAACATGTACTTAAGTACAGTAACAAAGTACCCGTATTTAGCTCATACAGCGCAGTTTAGTTGTCCCTTAAGCCCCGCCTCCTGTCATTAAGCCCCCGATCTCAAACTCTCGGCTCACTAGAATGAATGGAGAGAGAAAATAAACCTAGTTTCGGCTTTTAGTGCATTTTACAACTTTAAGGACCGAATTATTCTAATAAGGGCTATAAAATAGTTAATACTGGGTAGTTTAATTAGTTACAAAAAAAGTATCCGCTGATTTACAGACGTCTCTTTCCCAAAGTTAGTCAATGAGAAAAAGTATCTCTGGGCCCAGTGACGTCACCGACTGATACGGATGTTGTAGTACCGCCGTTTGGCCACAAGGAATATTTTCCTCAGATTCCGGAGCACTTTCTCGGGGCTTGTTCGAGACGGAGAGGGACTTTAATTTTAAGGCAGGAAGTGAGAGGAGGGTCTGCAGGAAGGGGGGGGGGACTAGCAGAGCTCTGGATGATCTGCAGTTTATCCACAGATTAAGATAATGTGCCATAGGGGGCGATATAGAGCGGCCGTATTTTTGTAGTGGATCCTGAAGGCAGCATCTCCCTGGTTCCCTCCGCAAACACATTAACACCAGTTTGTGATTTTCGTGATGACGTTTAGTCGTCTCACTTGTTAGCTACCGCCGTTTTTAAATTCACCAGTGGGGTATTTACTGACAGGTTCTATGTCGTAGCCACCGAGCTTGTTTTGGAAATGTAACCGACAAAACCTGCTGACTTTTATGACGTCACTTTCCTGCAAATACAAATCAGGTGACCTTAGGACGTAAACAAGAGGGGAGTTTAGTTTATTTGTTTATAGTGTCGTCAACTACAAAAAACAGTCAATGGGGCAGCTTCAGCCAACATTGCTGATTTCCAGCTGTTGTCCCCGGCAACATGATAATAGACACCTTTTTAAAATCACAACACATCAACAGCATTAGTTATAAAGAAAGGATGAAAGACAAGGCTCCAATCATCTGTGTGTCATCAGTTTCTGTGTTAGTAGAGAAGACCTGTTCTCCCTGAGGTCTTCCTGTCTGATCCGCTGTCTCTTTGTGTGTTTCCTTCAGATCGACGAGCCGAACGGCTTCGGGAACACGGCGCTTCACGTGGCGTGCTACACGGGGCAGGAGGCGGTGGCCAACGAGCTGGTGAACCACGGGGCCAACGTGAACCAGCCCAACCGCTGCGGGTACACCCCCCTGCACCTGGCCGCCGTCTCCACCAACGGAGCGCTGTGTCTGGAGCTGCTGGTCAACAACGGGGCCGACGTCAACCAGCAGGTAGGAAAGTGTCACGGATCCGAAACCTTAGACACTCAAGACATAACAAGTTATAACAAAATAGAAACACGGACACACTGCTGATTGAAGGATTTATTATATTGTTGTAAAACAGTATAAGAGCCAGAATACTCGCGTCAAGTCCGCTAAGAGTTTACACTATGCCTTTGGACCTTTTACAACCACATGTTACAAGACCCTATGCTCAATAGCATGCTGATAACAGACATGTGCACATTCCTGGTACAAATGTCTCTAAGAGGTTCAAACTGAGAAAACGTGCACAAATTACTGACTCTATTCTGGGATAGTTAAGCCGCACCATTTGGATAATTGCGATTATGTTTTCACGATATAAGTGAATGCTATTTAAAAAAAAAAAAAAAAAAAAATGTTTTAAATTATCATTTTAAAATATATTGAAATGATCATAATGTAATGTGTTGCTTCTTATTAAGAGAATCTGTACCAAACTAATACTTTGTATTAAGTCTGTAGCTAGCCCTTCTCTGCAGAAACACCAGACGTCATTCAGATATGTTCACATTCTGAATATTGCGTTAGTCCATATTGCGAGTACATCATTTCAATTAATCGTGCAGCTTTGGTATCTGGTGGTGCGAACATAAACAATCTAAAAATATAAGTTGCAAATTAGGTCATAAAAAGAAATATAAAAGGATAATAAAAATAAGTATTTTTAATAAACAATTTAGCATTAAAAAAATAAGCATTTAAACCAAATTTAAATGTAACGATACAAATAACCGTAAAAGCTAAAAAAACAAAAGCACTTGGGACAATGAGTATATATGGCAAACTACAGCGTATTATATTTTATAATTAGTAACCCTCATTTGGCGATAATATGTGTACAATGCTGTGTTGACACATAACTCACTCACTTGTGCAAGTTTGACTGTGGGATCATTTGAGTTTAAAAAAACAAAAACATTAACTGTTGTCTGTTATCTGTTAAAAACATGCAGAAATAGAGTTAGGATAATTATAGGTTGTCAAACCCGCCTCCTTCACTCTGGGCTTAGCAGCTTTCTTAAGCTCAATCAAATAAATGTCACTAACCATGGAATACTAATGTCCTCTGAATAAACTCCAGATTAAATAACATGATTTTATATTCTGGCCTGAGAAGGATATGGCACAAAGAGCTTGGTAGTGAGAATAGGGAGGATCTGTGGCAGGATGTAGGTTGGGCTACAAGTGATGCGAAAAGCAAGTTTATCCATCATAACATTGTGCATAGATATTATTTTACAGCCCTGAAATTGTTTAAAATGGGCTTAACTCGGGACAATTAATGTTGGAAATCCAGATGGCCAGCCCGCCCCTGCTCACTAACGTATTAAGATCCAAAGCTTTAGTGCGTTTGGAATCCAACTTGACAGTCTCTTCTCGGTCAGCCGCGTTCACACCAAGTACTTTGCCGTACTTAGTTCCCAGCACTTAGTTCCCCCATGGAACTAAAGAGCAGATCGCGTTCATACCGGAATAAGTTCCCTGAGAGAAGATTAGGCAAATGAGCTGCTGACGTTTCATCGTCTTCTTTTGCTTTGGGTTTACTGGCAGGACGCAAACCACTTCACGGCGTATACTGCCACCCGAAGTCCCCGGCCGGAAGTCCCCGGAGTTGGGGACTGGCGTCAGTAGATGCTGCTGGGACTCCCTGGCGTGATTTGCAATTCGCCCATCCAATCAGAACTGGGGCACTTTTTTCCCCCAGGAGAGTACCACCTCTCAGCAGGCACTAAAAATGGGGGTAAAAGTTCCCGGCACTAAGTGTTCCTTTTTGGTGTGAACGCGACATAAGGGGTACTAACGGAACCAAACGTGAAAAGTACGGGGAAAAGTACTCAGGTGTGAACGCGCTTATTGTAGACCGAATGCTTCTCCTTTTGCGCCGTCCCGTTCAAATGACAATCACATTGCCATGCGCCTGCGCCGGGGGGGTAGGGGTTACAAGGCTTATTAATTGTGCTGCATTCACTTGCACTCGGACATTAGAGATTTTCTCTCATAAATGTCCGGGAAAAAAATAAGTTTCTTTGAGTTAATTTTCCGGGCCAAGTATTATTGCTGGCGGGCCAACAATGTCCCGTGGGCCGCCTGTTGCCGACCCATGCTCTATCTACGGGATTGCCCAATGGCACTGCCTTTTTGGAAGGTGGTATCAAAAAAACCTTGAAGGGTGCTGCCTTTAACTTCGATGCCTTTGGTTATGTTTGTTCTGCATTTATGTGTAAAATATGAAAAATGTAATAAAAATGTTAAAGACCAAAGAAACATGATTTTATATTGTGTCTTTCAGAGCAAAAAAGGGAAGAGCCCCCTGCACATGGCGGCCATTCACGGACGCTTCACGCGCTCCCAGATCCTCATCCAGAACGGTAAGCATCACTGAGACCAGAGGAGATGCTGCTGTCTCTTTTAGCTGCTCTCTGAACGCTCTCTGCTCTCCGTCAGGCGGGGAGATCGACTGCGTGGACAAGTACGGAAACACTCCTCTCCACGTCGCTGCTAAGTACGGCCATGAGCTTCTGATCAGCACTCTGATGACCAACGGAGCAGACACGGCCAGGTGAGAACACCTGGACTAGCACTGAATAGACATGTCTCTTCTACATCAACATGTGTCCCCTCTTCTTCATGTCTCTTCTACATCAACATGTGTCCCCTCTTCTTCATGTCTCTTCTATATCAACATGTGTCCCCTCTTCTTCATGTCTCTTCTTCATCAACATGTGTCCCCTCTTCTCCATGTCTCTTCTACATCAACATGTGTCCCCTCTTCTTCATGTCTCTTCTACATCAACATGTGTCCCCTCTTCTTCATGTCTCTTCTACATCAACATGTGTCCCCTCTTCTCCATGTCTCTTCTACATCAACATGTGTCCCCTCTTCTTCATGTCTCTTCTACATCAACATGTGTCCCCTCTTCTTCATGTCTCTTCTACATCAACATGTGTCCCCTCTTCTCCATGTCTCTTCTACATCAACATGTGTCCCCTCTTCTTCATGTCTCTTCTACATCAACCCAGACGTGGGATCCATGGGATGTTCCCTTTGCACTTAGCGGTGCTCTACGGGTTTTCAGACTGCTGTCGCAAGTTACTCTCCTCAGGTTGGTCTTTGTCATCCTCATCTATGTGTTTATATATATATATATACAGTCGGACGCTATGGAGGAAATTCTTCAGAGAAACTGATAAATTATTCATGGAGGAAGTTTGTCTTTTGCTATATGTAATAAAGTAATAAAGAAAGTCAATAAACAAGTGACATCGATCTGAAATGCAGGAACAAGTCTCTCTGTGTATTAACGTAGAGGAAGCTAGCTGCTGCTCCATCCCATCATTAAACCATTAAACTAGCCCTTTAAAGGTGGGGTAGGTAATTCAACTTCAGATACACGGTTTGTTATATTCCATGGTAATGCTCTTAACATCCTGATAGCAAATGAATATACTGAAGTGCTTTGACAAAAAATACATTAAAAAATCATCATCTGTTGAAGCCGTGGCGCTGTAAAAAGCACGACCAATCATCTGAGCCGGCTAAAGTAACTGGATGGCCTACCTGCCTGTCAGCCTTC
>NW_011359394.1:0-12986 GCF_000735185.1 Notothenia coriiceps
CCGGTAGATGAACAGAGACTGATCATACAGCACCGGGTGATTCACTACCGCAATGATTATTTTCTCCTCCATTTTATGGAACATAGAAATGACCTGCGGTATGGCTCTCGCAGCATACACGCGGTTTGATTGGCTAGCAGTTGTACTGGCAGATTTTCATAAACGGGATTTGATTGGCTGACGCGAGCTCCCCACAATGCAGTTCGGCGAAGCGTGACGCCACCCCATTCAAAGTGAATGGGCAGAAGCGTTGAAGCTTCAACACACGCCGCTGTGTGGACGGGCCGTAAGGGTCAGGAAGAGATGTCACATGTCAAAATCAAGCAGGGGGGGCCAGATATATGGAAAATCCTACCAAATGGCCCCAGAAGAGGTTTTTTTTTGCTAAATCTGTCTAAAAAAGTCAAATATCACTTTTTTTGCATCAATCTTGATACAGGGTACTTATTATCTGTTATACTTTGGATTCCTAAAGCTTTTAGTCTACTAACCCATAATCCAAGGTTAGTTTTCACTATAAGTACAAAATATTTTTTGGACAGACACTATAATTTACAGTTGTTTACCATGTTCAATCTGAATTTTCTTTAAAATAAAAAACATCTATATTGATTCTGACTTTTCTACATCCAACTCACAGGTTTATCATTACTTTGATGTGCCCTACTGTATAGTTATATACGAGAGAACAAGACCATGGCATTTCAGAAGATTCTGTTTCTCCTAATCTGTATTCTCTGTACTGTTACGTAACATAACAACAACTTTTGCTCAGGTCAAAAGTTTGTCCATAATGGAGCCCTGCTAATGGTTGCCACGGGGCAGCAGCATGAATGTTATAGTGGAAACAAACATCTTACTAACCACAAACTCCCTCTTTTCATCTGTCATTCACACAGCAAGGTCAATGGATATCTTCCCCTTTCCCAAATACATTCTTCTCCCTCTGCTCTGACCTTCCACCCTCTCCTCTCTGTATCACTGTTCACTTGTCTACTTCTCTGACACTTGCAATCTCCTCTTACTGCTCATCTCTCCATTTGCACCCTGACCCGTTCTCTTCAGCCCAAGCTCATCTCTGGTGACGGCACCCGATTGACATTAATGACACTAAAGAACAGAAAGGTTAATTAAGACCAACTGTTCCCTCCCCATTCCTCAAGACCATCTGCTGTGCAGCTCAAACGGATACAGACATGGAACTGACATCGTAATGAGGTAAATGCCGCAGTGAGGATGTGTGTATTTATTGAGTATCTACCGGCTTTTCAGATCACATTTAGTACGGTGTACTCCTTTCATTGACACATAACATCCATCCTTTTTCAACACATGTATACGAATTTGTTAAGTAACTTTGTCATTTTTATATTTGCATACATTTTCATACAGCTGTTCTAAAATTACATTAAGTCTGTTTTAAAATGTGCAATGTTTAATTTAACAGTATATTTCAGGATAATTCCACCATCATAATGGACCTGACAATTGCCTTTTGAAAGCATGTGTTACAGTAGCAGGAACTGATAGCATATTTTTGATGTACTATACACACTGGTGAAACAGCCCTATGGTGATGCAGGAATCTGCACATAACTGATCACCTTGAAGAAAGGCATTGGAAAAATGATTAACTTGAATAAAAATCATATAAGGATCTAAGGTTTTTTCCTATTTGACAAGAAAAGTAATATACTGAACGCTATTTTGCTCTCAGATGTTATTTAATTGCCAAAATGTTGACATGAAGTAACAGTTTTAATAAGTATGCTTTATATTTTGCTATGTTAGTAATTGTTGCTGTGGGAAGTGGGTAGTCTTGGTACATGTTTGTTGAACTCATGACTAAGTAAGTGCCAGGTTAGTGAAGCAGTCCAACAAGGCTGCAGGGTGCAAAACCTCAGCATGCGTAGAACAAACTTAGGTTGCAGTAAAACACATACAGTACATGAAGTGAGGACAAACATCTAAATATGGGGACTGGAGGCTATTTCACTCTCTTTTGCTTTGCTTTCATTTCCTCTCTGTCTTTCTCTCCATTGGGATTCTCCGCTTTGATCTGTGAACCTGTACAATTCACAAGCAGAGGCGCTCTTGACAGCAAGAGTAGAGGCAAGTGTTGAGCGAAGGCAAAGTGAGGGGGTGAGTGGAGGATTAGATATGCAGAACATGGACGTCAAGGGCAGAGGAGGCAGATACAGCTGGAGGCAGCCTATCTGAATACGGGTAGCTTTGGAACTGCTTCTAAACTAAACAACGATGTTCCAAATGATGAAAGATAGACTAAACATTTGTAAATGCATCTGCCACAATTCAGCTGTGGATGTGTTGCAGGAACCCACTGAACTGCATTCATACATAACAAAAAAAATACTTAAAAAGTTAAAGGTTAAAAGTAGTCCTTCTGAATAAATCTTAAAATATACTGCAAGTCTCATTTTGGACAATAATTAACCACAGCAACACAACCTGGCAACCCAAAAACTGTTGGTTTAAAACTTATATTATTAGTAGTATTGCTAAATTATTGAAAAGTAGAAAGTGGTTAAACGTTTAATGAATTATAGCAATAACATCAAAAAGTGAATGTGTCAGTGGTGAAATAGTAACATGTAGGGGATACAACATGCATTGTTGGCCTGTGATTGATCACTCTGAAGACAACCTTACCCCTCACATGGTTGGTAAAATAAGTACGCTTTATTTTATTCCAGCTGAGAGAGCATGACTATGAGTGTTTTTTCCTTAATTTGGTTGCTTGCCTTGCTTAAATGGATAGTTAACCAAAGCATGAAATTCAGTGGTTATAATTAAACAACTAAAGACGGAAGTCACAATCGTTTATGTTGTTCTGTCCTTAAATGAACCGTCCTAAGAAACAACAAAACACTCTGCCCAGAATAGCATACATATTGAATAAAGGTCACATTTAAATGACACATTCTTTCAATTCAGTTGCTTGGTTTTGGCAGTAACTGAGGCATACAGTATAACCGGAAAATACATTCAGCATGCTGTGCCAAAGAATGCCGCAATGATCACCATTGAGAAGCATCATTGCATGCCTATTCTGCCATGCCTTCACATTGTTTCTTATCCTTTATTTCTTATTGCCTGAGGATTAAGTGATGCCTTATACCCCATGCCAAGGCCTTTCTCCAAACAAACCATTCATAAACAGAAAAAGCAATCAGGCAAATGCTGTTAGCATACAAAAAGAACTGAATGCACTGCTGTAGATGGTGAAAAGAAAGTTAAGTCTCACTGCGCTTGTTAGAACGATCCAGGTTATGCATATTCATTTACCCAATGTTTCTACTGCGTGTTTTATTCATTTTCCATATTATTTTTGTGTTCTGCAGACACAATGGAGACCATGTATCTTATTCTCCATGTTTCTTGTTTGCAGTGGCATGATTTTTTGTAAGTTTGGATGAAGCACACACATAGATATTGCACAGTCATGACCTTGACTCCAAATAACCAGCTTCCCAAAAAGCAGCCCATTCAGGTTAGAGCTAGTTCACGCTGTTTTTGCTGCTGTCACAGTTCATCAACTCATGCTCAAAACTCAAGTAGGAAGGTTTACCACTGCGATGCACTTCCCCAGGTGGGAGATGATGTTGTTCCACTATCTCGGAATGCCAGTTGTTAGTATAATGAATGAGGATGTTTTGCAGACGCTCATTGTTGAACTCATTCATGCTTCCCTGAGAGCTGTCCTCCGATGACTCCCGGAATTCATTAAGGTAACATGTGAATCAAATGGAAACGCAGCCGCATTTATTTTCATCTCATCGTTGTCATCTCTCTCTTTAAACCAGGAATATCTACTGTGTCTACTATGCTGGTGTCAGTAACATACACCTGCCATCACTGTCAACATGGTTTTCTATAGAAAGTCTTATTATGGTTAAGGCTATTTAGGTCTAATAAAAACTCCTTCTGAAATGGACATATACTGTATAACTAACGCTCAGCATATTTCACCACACATGTCAGCCAGCTGAAACACAACAATCTGATTCACAAAGAAGGGTGCATATACTCTGCCGCTTATCACAAGGTGAAGTTGACATATGTGATGAAAGAGCCCTTACAAATACATGAGGTTAGAGACACTGGGAGAGAGTTGCCATGTTGAAAATTCATGAGATACCCTTCATGCTATCCCTAAAGTTTTCCCTGCCCATCCATCTTCCATGTACGTTGTTAGATTAGAGAATAGCTTTTATTCTTTAGTTTTACAATTGACACACAGAGGCACACACAAATCTGTATAAAGTCCACACACCGCCACCCCAGGGGTTTGTGTATTGAGTTGAGTGCTACTAAGCACAGTGGTCATTAGGCGGTCAAACCTCCCAGTGTCGAGGCAGATAAAAGCTCAGCCATAACCGTCGGACCCATTAACATTCTATCCTCGGTGCGCTCTCAGTGTCTTGTTGGCTCTTATTCATTGTCTTACCTTGATAAACTAGAATTGATTTCAGTAAACCATCTGTGTGGCTGCTCCCTCCAAAGACATATCTTTAATGTTATTATCTACAACTACTTAACTGTCACCTGCAGTGAGGTATAAAACACGGAAGAGGATGAAAAAAAGACACAAGTACCAGTAAAAATAAAAAGGAAATGTATATCTGAACAAGAGCTTGGCTTGCTTTTGTAGTTGTAGACAGTGACTGTTGGCTCAACAGAGATCTGGAATCAGTTGCATTCACAGTATCTGTCTCTGCAAAAGGCAAGACTACACATAATCCAGGCTGCTCAAAAGCTGCATTTTGCTTTCATAGCCAGTTGAAATGAAAGTCCATCCTATTTCCATGATGCTTGCAATTGAGCATTACACCAGGGGATTGGGAGTGAGCTATCGACATTTCCGTTGCATAAGTCTTCTGCACAGCTTGGTTGTTTCTTAGATTACTTAAATATGTGCAAAAGCCTGCAAATGCCGTACAATCAATGCTCTATTTTGTGCTGTGGAAAACCCAGCAGGGTTGCAATGCCAGTTCAGTTTTGCACTTGCACTTTTGTGCATCAGAAACAATCAAATTCTTTGTGCCTAAAGTTATTTTACACATGCTGGAATGCACGCAAACACGTACCCTTAGATTAATGAATGTTTCTCATAATATCATCAACGATGAGGCTGTTCCCTTCCAGTTGATTACATAGCAGTTGTTTTACAGCAGCAGGATTAACATGTGCATTCCATCTGCACTCCCTAATTTGAAGGATGCACTACATGTAATTATGTGAGGGTCAAGCAGCCCACAATGAATCAGTCAAATCTTACCATACGTAACAGAGATTGAACAAAGTAGGGGCAGGGCCTTCTCGGTTTTTTGCTGATCACAATGGTTAAAGAGTAATGCATTGATATCAAATTCACATACTGAATCATATGGAGGAATGCTCGGAGTGCACGCACTATGATATGTTAAAAACTTGAATAACATTTACTTCCTAAATTACATTTCATTTAGCTGACGCTTTTATCCAAAGCGACTTACAATGACCAATTACAGGGACATTCTCCCTGGAGTAACTAAGGACTAAGCCTTACTCAAGGGCACACTAGTGGTGGTGATCCTGGCGGGATTTGAACTCACAACCTTCCGATCTTCAGCCCACCTCACTATCCAGACCACCACTATCCATTAGACCACCACTATACCAAATTAAAACCTTTTATTGGGGACTTTCTGTTTATTCAATCATGCAAGTGAAGTGATAAACAAGCTGGCTTTGTGCATGTTAACAAATATGATGAATGGCAATCTTGTCAATCACATTGGTCACCAACATGCGCAAGATTAAGAAAAACTAGAAGCAAACTCTGGCTGTGGTCATCCAACATGCAGGATTACAGTCACATGAGTGCTTGCATCTACTTTTTCTAATTTAAGTTTACAGTATTCTCTGGTAAAGGGCTACATTATACAGCTAAAATTCCAGAGAAGCAAATCTCCTTGACAACTAACATTGAGCTCTGCCAGGCTTTCCAATTTCATGTTACATTTGTGTTGCACTAAAACAGCAGTAAGGAAATGCAATGAAAGTATGCACCACAACAAACCATATGATGCAAGTGACCAACAATTACAACGCTTTTTCTGTGAAAGAAAATGCAAATCACACTAAGTAATGTCTTGCAGAGGACATGCTTGCAAGAGGTTAGGCACACATAAAAAGGCAAAGCGCCTCATTAGTGCAAATGTAAATAAATAGAGACAGATGATGCAGACAGAGAGTCATTGAGGACCACAGGCCTCTCTGTCATGTAAATATTTGCCTTGGCAGAGCCAAGTCTCATTGTGTTAGTATCACAATTGGAGTGGTGGGAAATTTCCCACATACCAATCCCACATTACAGTACTTATACACATGTGTTCTTGCAGAGGGAAGGAGACATTTCCATATGTCTGCCTATCTATTCACTTATTTATAAACAATGACATATGCTGCAAGTGCTATCAACAGCAGAATGAAATCATCAACCATTGCCCATAACATTCCAGTAGGAGTTAAATACTCCTCTTGATCAACGTTAATGTTTCTTTATTGTGAGGACTTTTTCTATTATGATTTGCTATTTGCTATAAAAGTAAATTGTAAGCGTGCTCATATGTTTGAGACTGCTAAAGCCTGCTTAGCCACTCAGGCTAAGCCACTCAGGCTTAGCCTATGTATTTCCAAAGTGTTTTTATTACAACATATGTCAAAGTAATTAATGATTTGACTTTGGACAACAATAAACCAACACTGCTAAAGATATCCACTTGAATTTACTAACTACGACAACTGAAGTCACATACCTTTGGAGTCCTTGTTCTTGTACAGAACAATGACTGTGTTTTGGTTCAATACAATTACATTCAAAGGATCCTAAGCATGAACAACACAACTGGACATTGGACTGTAAATGTTTCCATGTCACACAATTGCTTTGCTTGTTTTGAAATGACAATGAAACAAGACGGAACAAAAGGAATTGATTCAGCATTGAACTACATCAAAGTAACATGCAGTTCAAATCCAGTTTTATTTATATAGCACATTTATAAACGATTTTTGGTCGAGCCAAAATGCTGTACATATAATAAAAATAGCCTACAGTAGAGACACTTTACAGCTATGCAACAGCATAGATTGTTCAGAATATCAGTATGAAAAAACGACACCCTCTATCCTTAGACCCTCACATCGTACAAGGAAAAACTTCCGGAGAAAACCCACAGTTGATCTAATCAAGCCAACAGAAGCATAAACAGTACACACTGTGGGCATTGAGAGAAGATTTGGAAAGGGGTTCATGACTCACTTTCTTTGTAACTCTTTATTTTATTTATATGTTAGGTACATTGTTCACGTGCAGAGGCATTCATGTTCATTGTTTAAAATGTGGTATTCCTAAAAAAAACTAAAATGGAATAACAAAATAACACATCCACCTGCCTGAAAGGATGCATACATTAAAGGCTGGATCAGATCTTCTCAATGAAGTAAAGCATTAGAGACTGCTTATAATTATGGAAACATCAGATGTTCAGGACTCAATTTGAAGAACTGGGCTGTCAGTCAGTATTTGTGGGAGCCTCCCAGAGGGAACGTTCCCTCTGTTTTGGAGCTAAGAGGCATATGTGAACGTAAATGTTCCAGCATCATGCAGTTTTCTCTTGTCTCAGTGTTTCTTCAATAATTCCCGGCACTGACGATATAATACATCAGAAGTCAGCTTACCGTATGTACTGCAGGTGTGTCATAATACACAACAGATTTTCAGCGTCTTACACCAGGATTATAAATTGTTTTGATGAAGTAAACTTTAGGTAACTCAGGGGATAATATTCTGCAGATGCCCTCTGCTTACTTCTCAAGATTAGAAGTTGAGTGACTTGTGGAACATTACAAACAAAGCCATGATTTGTAGGCCCCCAGGGGACATGCCTTAGAGCTGCTCTGTGCTAAATCTAATTTACATGGTTTGCTGCCCACAGGACTTAAATTGTCTACGTTTGGTATCAGTTTCTCATTACATTACTGTTTATTGCACTTAACAGAACTATTTCCGGCAGTGAGCATTTTAAAGATCCCAGTGATGCTGTATAAAGTAGAAACACTACAAAACTATTTAACATAAGTGATGTCTCAGCATTGCAAGCTATAACAAAGACAGGGTTTTCAGTGTAAATCATTTCATAAGCACTTTATTTATTGAAATGACTGAAAAGAGTAAAAAGCAAAAGCTAACAAGACATTTAGACGGTATCAATAATTCTTCATTGCTAGGAACACATTGCCATTACGTAATTAATTGTATGGCTTACATATTGCTCAGGTAATTGCTTTCACAGTGATCAAACTTAGTTTTTTCTATTTTGTGTCAATGTTGTGTGACCACACTTTTTTAAAGTCGTGCATGCAACCCATCTGTATTGGTTTTCATGTCTGATTTAATTGTTTATACCACAGATGTTGCAAATATGGAGCTTAAAGTGGGCATGTTATTTTAAAAACCAGCTGTATTTGTCATCTTCCCGTCATAGAATACTTTCATCCTTTTTGGAAAACAACATCTGCCACAATGCAAATCACAATGATGAGACAGGTTCCACCTAATACTTTGTTTCTTTTATCATTAAGGCTGTGCTTATTATGTATTTATTATTACAGTAAAATGCCTTCATACACTGTTGGTTTTAGGAGAAAGGCCAGATTGCTGGTGGTTCAATGTCATGTTGGAAGCTGTTCAGATTGGAGGAATGTTGCATTATTTGAATTGTTGTGTTTCTTATGGCGGTAGTCTGTGTAATTAGCTCTGCTGTGCTCTACTACACCTGTCGGACATATATAAACTGCCCCCTGATATTCCAAGTATTATAGCGATTACAGTGAAATATTATTTTAAGTTATATTCATGTTTGTGTGCTGTGAATTTGTACTACTACTTACTTGTGCATGCCCTGTAGTTCCTTACAACTACCCCCTAGCTAAATAGTGTTCATATTCAGCCTTTGGTTTGTGTATTTAATCCATTATAGCACACTTCCAAAGAGGCCAAACAAACCATCTGCTGTTTGGATATACTCTGACCTCTATTCCTCTCAAGTCCAAGCACACCAGAACATATCCATCCATAAAGCCCGCTTGGTTGTTAATCTCTGAGCAGAAGACAAGGAGGTTATCATCACATGCCATTTGAAGGGACGGGCCCACTGGCAAATCCTCACAGAGAGCCTTGTTTCACTCTGTGCACTCTCTCCCTGTTACTCGCAGGAAACAATATGTGATTAATACATTGTCATGCTGTAGCAGTGTGACAATCTTGATGGCTGCACATCCAGGGTCTTTAGGGCATTTGCTATGTCTGCACCACATCAAAGAGGAAGTGGCCTTTAGTGTCTCTGAATGTGTGAAAACATATAATTGATGTTCTGTTTTGTATTGTTCTTTTTTAACTATAGTATTATTTATTTAACTGTAGTACATGTGAAAAAGTAAAGTGTTGATTGCACTAAAGCCCCACAATGCAGATATATTATATTCTATAAATAATCCCTCATACTGTAAGTAATGAGGGTAATTTGTCTAGATTGCAGGATCTTGTCAAAGGGAGAAGCCTTTTAGTGTTAATGATCTTAAAACATCTGGCTCCGTATAAGCATGTAGCTTGATCTATACTCTTCTTCTGCTGGCAGAAAAAGTGTGGATGTGGTGCCGAAAGAACTGCTCTCCTCTGACCTGGATCCTACTCCTTCTACAGCAGTGGTGTTAGTGGGCCACATTAGCATTTCCACCATTTCTTTCAACCTGTGATGTAATTAATTTAGAAAATGGGAGGCATGATGTATAAACCACTAAAGGGAAAACGTATGTGTCCTACTAATACTTCATTAGCACAGGGAGAAACTAAACATTTATTCTGCAGACAAAGGGGTTTTAACGTTGTTGCTTTGTCTGATGGTAGCATGTTGAAGAACTGCTATTTGCAACAGTGCCTTGCATGGTATATGTTAAATCCTTCAGAGGACTGAAAAATATGAAAAATAGAATTGTATAGTAAAAGGATAAACAATCTGTCGTGGCAGGTGGCTCAGCTTGCCATGTGTGTTTGTGTTACACATACAAGTTCTGTCAGAACAGGCCATAAATAATCATACAGTATTCAAACAGAACATACAAGTCTGATATTCAGTTATTTCTTCCTAGCAGCAACATGGCACGAACACATGTCCACTCTCTGTGAGCAGGTGTGTCAACAATGATATACAGCAATAAGTCCTTTTAGTTTTGGGATAGACAAGAAACTCCAATTGGTTATGACCCAACTGGGGGGGAACAGGAACAAAGAAATATCCCAAAAACGTTTGTTTGAACTGAGAATGAAAGGTGTATCAATAACAGAAAGATGCAACAAGGTGCAATGGAAACATCTGATAAATCTTAATACACATAAAGAATACGAGTTAACTTCTAAAGTTTTCGCTGTACTAAGGAGACTAAAGGGTCTGATCTTGGTCAAGGATACAATGCTCCTCAAATTGATAGATGAAATGAAAATAAATTCTAAATGTATGTTATACTTTATCTTACCTGGTGATCTTTTGATTAGCCCCATGGGTGTTTCTCAATGTTGAGGAAGGCTCCTCCAGAGCCACTTTTCAAGGATGTTATGTCATCGGCGTCCTTCATCGCAGGACATTTCGAGGCTGCACATGTGTATCCTCCGCGGTCTTAAAATTCCCGAGATGCTTTGCGCACGGACCAATTTCCAAAATCTTTGGTGGAAATTGCACTCCATTTAAGGCGCGCAATTTCCTCGCACGCCTTAAATGGCCTCGCATATGACGCACACCTGCAAGCCTGTTCCACCAATCTTCGTTTTACGAGGCTAGGAAGGTTTCTTGCCTCGCTTCTGAAGGACCTGACTCGGAAGACATGTCCTACCAAGGAAGCGTCCTCGACATTGAGAAACACCCCATATCATTTTACGACATCCATTGCTCTGTCTTGGTGTGTTCCTCTATCTATGTAAATTGTTGAGCCTACAGGCCCCAAACCAAGAAACAATTCATTACATTGCGGTCAGGACCTTGGTTTACCATTGATAAATGCCTGAAACCAACACTATGAAAAAGATTCAAAGTTATTAATGAGATGACAAAGCCTTATTGATTGTAGACAATTGTAGAGAAATTTCAATTGATCATTTAAACACACTTAAAACCAATGCATTTTAGAAAACACCAAGCTGGAGTGATGTCCGGACACATAATATGCATGTTTGCTCTCATTGGCATAACATTATGATTTTTTTAAGCCCCTAGCGTTAAGCTAGCATCTGATCAATGTAGGCCCAGGTCCAGTTCAGGAATACATGATTCAGCTGTAACAGATGTGGTTCAGTTGTATTAAGCTTACATTTACATATGAGCCATTTAGCTCATCATTTCCAATGGCAACCACAAAGAGAGCAAATGCTAACATCTTAATTCCTAGTTAGAGACAAGACTTGAATAATATTTACCAAAAGAACTCATTTCGAAGTGTATATCAATACTTGAGTATCTGCCGTAAACGTTTCTTAAACATGAAAGGATCTTCAACAGAAAGGGATCTTCCTTATTCCTATTCAATCATTAAAATGTGTCTTCGTAACGATAATTCCAATTAACCTGCTAATCAGTTCCCAAATGTAATAATGTTACTGAGTTTTAAAAGTATTTTCTATTTCAAGTTTTGTTCTTGTCTACATTCACATCAATTACACTCTCCAAGATGGGAGATTCAGCAGCTGCAGCAGAGAACAAGTTGAAGGTAAAGGATATATCTTTAATAGACCTATTATAGACATATTTCTACAGTGTAAATATACAGTGTATCAACGATGTATCAAAAATAACACATTGCACCACACAGCCCTTATGTCCTCATCAATATAAAAAAAATGCTGGTTCTCTAGTAACCAGAAAAAAAGGACAGAACTTAGAATAGATAGTGGAAACATCATTATGAGGCAACATCAATTAAACAGATTGCAAGTGCTTATAGAAATAACAGCAGAATGAAAAAATATCAGCAATGCAAGCAAAACAATATAAACACCACAGCAGCCGAAGCAACAAACATTATAGCAACCTTGACGTTTATCCACAGTGGGTTTGTTGTTGTACTCACCTGTCTGAGTGAAGGTCTTATGCGTTGCAGAATCCTCCAGAATCTGCTTGAAGTTAATGGCTTCCTCTCCATTCCTAACATGGCCAGTCCACTTTATATTTGTATCCTACTGTGCTCATCATAGCTTGCCAACATGTTGCACTGGATGATGAAATTATATTACCTCAACTGAGACAGGGATTAACATTTAAAAGGGCCGAACACAAAACATTTGAAGACCCTAAGAAAGAAATCCCAGAAATCAGTTCTGGAGCATCCACCATTAGAACCTTAGCATTTAGCATGTTAGCCTCTCCCAGCATGCACCTGCACACATCCTGGGTGTGTTTCATTTGGTATACTTAGCGTGCCTACAATGGTGCCTACCGGGTGTTGCATTACACCAGTGATTAAATCAGGCCCAACAACATATATTTTAAAACAAATACCGAAGAACAATAAAGTTAACCTTGAAATAATTATTTTGCCCATGCTAGCCCATACCTAACCTGAGGCGTAAGCACACTATGCAGCTGCTCAGGACCCCCTGGCAACCAGGACCTAAGCGATTGAAATGTCCCATTAGAGAACTTGACACAGAGCTGGCCGCGTCTATCGTTTTTCCAACCCAGTTTAGATCCCACTTCCGCATTACGAAAGCATCGACGCGGCGTTACGTCACAGCATCAACCTGGCGTATAATAGTGCTTCTTATGACTGACGACCACACTTATGCAGTGCTGAGGAATGTTAATTCATCATTTAATATTAATTCCTGATGGATATAAGAGGGATACATTAGCAAACATCTAGCCTATACAGTA
>NW_011359395.1:0-7874 GCF_000735185.1 Notothenia coriiceps
TCAGTAGAAGCTGCTGGGACTCCCAGCAGCTTCTACTGAAGCCTTCCGAGTAAATCTCCAGAAGGCCGACACCTCCTCATCTCCACCGCTCCTATGTTTTATTTTGTGTTGCCATAAGTTAGTCTCTCTGCGTTTCTGCGCTGGGCTAATGCTAATAATGCTAATGCTAGGATAATAAAATGGCGGCTTCACAAAACATTTTGGGAGTTTTACGGGGCGTGGTTTGCAATCCGCCCAGCCAATCAGAAATAGGAACCTTTTTCTCCCACGAAAGTCCCTGCTCTAGCAGGGACGGAAAAGGGGGTGAAAAGGTTCTCATGAACTAATTTGAGTTCCGGCTCTTTTTGGTGTGAACGCGACATTTCGGAACTATATCGGTGGGAAAAGTATTGCGGTGTGAACGCGGCTACTTAAGGACCCTGGGAGATTGAGTCTCATCAATGCCAGGATGTGAGTTTACATCACAGAGCTGCCATTTACAGTATGTGCAATAATATTGTTGGACCTAAATCCTTTGTGAACCAGAACTTGAGAGTGATACGCAGTTCATCCAGCTCTCATCGATTGCAATCCAATACCAGGGTTTTTATTAATAAACCAAACTTGCATTGGCTGTGTTAAACACTAGGGAGTGGTTGCAATAGAGAGAGAAGGAGTGAGAGGCCTAACAGCTTTTCTGGCAGAAACCCTGCCACAGTATATTCCCCCAGTTAGAGGGCTGGAGAAGGCAGACAAATCAGGGATACTGCCAAATCCTGACAAGTTATACTACTTAAGGAGTTATGATCATTTATTTTCTAAACAACTGTAGAGGGATTCAAACATTACCTTGCAGCCCTCTAAATCGCCATTGGTTTTCCCAGAAAGCCTTATGGTCCCAGGCAAACCTCCGGCACTATACACACAGTACAACTGACACTAAACATGTCCACACCATTCACCAGTTTTATTTTTTATTAATTTATAGTTTTATTCCACCTCCCTACAAAACCTGACACATTACACATCGCACTTCCGCCCAATTTTAGGCTCGGAAGAAATAGCATCCCACTCAGACTCCATCCACCTCCACTTCCCTATCACTCATGACAACTTCTCTATCCCTCCTACAACTCTAGCCCCAATCCCTAACCCTAAGCCTCTCTTAACCCTAACCTACTCCTCCACCACAAACCACTTCTTCCTTTCCATACAAACGTACATACCACATAGACAGACCCAACCGCAAAGCACAGGACTGAATGATCAATGGTACTTATTAAGTTCTGACACCGGAATAATCAATTATTAATAGAATCCAAGCTCCTACCAACCCACTCATTCAAGTGGACAGCTACCAGGGGCCAAAGTTTATCATTGAATGCTCCGTTTTAGTGCTGCTGGACCTTAGCGCAGCTTTTGACACTGTGGATCACAGAATAATGATGGAAAGGCTCAGGCAGGTGGGTGTGCCCTGAAATGGTTCTCCTCCTACCTTTCAGATAGGAGTTTCTCTGTGTAATATTTCCTACCACTGTTACGCTGATGATATTCAACTCTATGACTCTTTTAAACCTGATAATCCTGATAGATTATCTGTGTTACACAACTGTCTAAATGCCATTAAGGACTGAATGTCTAACAACTTCTTGCAGCTTAATGTAGACAAAACAGAGGTTCTCATCATTGCGTCCCTTTCCTCAGCTGTTCATTCCAATCTACGAAATCTTGGTGTGACATTTGATCAGGTAATGCATTTTGATCAGCATGTTAAATCACTGACCAGTACATGCTTTTTCCATCTCAGAAATATTGCAAAGCTCAGGTCTGTTGTGTCATTAGCGCAGCTTGAAATTATCATTCATGCTTTTATATCATCCCGGCTGGATTACTGTAACTCCATTTGAACATGTCTCAGCAAGTCTTCTCTAAACCGCCTACAAATGGTCCAGAATGATGCTGCAAGACTGTTAACCAGGTCAAGCAGGATGACACACATTACACCAATTTTAAAATCCTTGCATTGGCTCTCCACTCATTTTAGAATAGATTTTAAGGTCCTGGTTATTACATATAGAGCCATGCGTGGAAATGCACCGGAATATATATGTGACCTTCAACATCCATTACAGGCCTACTGTCTGTCCCACGGTCTCGTCTAAAAACGAAAGGTGACTGTGTCTTTCAGGTGGTTGCTCCAACACTGTGGAACTCNGTGTGCCTTGGCAGTCTCAGTACTGTCTGTCCCACGGTCTCGTCTAAAAACGAAAGGTGACTGTGTCTTTCAGGTGGTTGCTCCAACACTGTGGAACTCTCTCCCTATAGCCATCTGCTCTGCAGTCTCCGTAGAAGCTTTTAAAAACTACTGAAGACCTACCTTTTGGCTTTTAATTTGAAATGTGTGTGGTGTGTTCTGTTATTATGTTTGTTCCTTTCTGGACTCCACGTGGTCTGTGTTATGTTTTTTTGTTGACCTTAAAAATGTCTGCCTCATGTGGTTATTTTATTAATGTTTATGTGGTCTTAATTTTAAATGTTGTTCTTAGTTGTGAAGCACTTTGTGAAATTATATTTCTGTGAAAGGTGCTATAATAAATAAACGTATTAATATTATTATTTTCTGCAATTACCAACAAAAAGAGACATTCCATCAACACTTCTAAGATTGGTACATTTATCCATTGCCATCAATGATAAGAACCATGGAACCCAGGCAACGACCGTCAAAAAACTCAGGTAACTGATCATCTTAACCGCGTAGCCTTTCCCCAATGCCTCCATACACTTCCCATTAATGAACTTTTCACCTGACCTCACCCAGACAAAACGAAATTATTAAAAAAAAGAAACCGGGCGCATACCACACAGCCCTGCTGGAAAGCCGACACGACACATTCAACACAGAAAAGATCTACCGGACCACAGCAAACTCATCTCTGAAAACTGGTGCCAACAACTTAATTAGAAATACACATAAACCAAACCAAATACACACACACACAGTGGATGTTTGCTGGAACTATATACTTGTAAACAGCTAGTTTCCTGACAGACACACAGCGTTGAGACCGGTCAGGTAGAGACCGGTCTAAGGTCAGCACCGCTGCTGACTCGCTGTTTGAGGGCTTGATAGCCCACTCCCCCTCCACACCGCTCCACACTCGTTGGTTTGGAACAGGACTTAATGTTGCGGACCTTCTGCGCGAACGCGCAAACGGAGGGGTAGTGTGTAGGGCTATTGTGTAGGGGTAGGATGTAGGGCGTGGTTTGGGATTGGGCCTTAGTATGTTTGCTTAAGTACTCTAAGCCAGCAGCTCAATGGTGTTTTTAATGAAGCACTAGCTCCAAATGTAGCTAAATCTAACAAGAATGCCATGTTATCAACACCGATAACAGGCCTCCCCCAAAAGCCCCATCCTCAAAATGATCGATATGAAGGTATCCAACAAAGCTGGCTGCTGCTAGTACTTTCCTGACTCATCCATGCATTCAGCCAATACTGCCACAACAGTAGTAACTCTAGCGCACACAACACACACACACGAAAAGTCTACCTGGACCTGGTCGTGGCAATTAGTTTATTTAATTACACCGCTCACATTAGTCCTGTATTTACCTGTGATATTTAAAATCCTGATATAGAAAACTCTCATAGCCTTTGTTGGGTTAACAGTCCATATCTTTATCATCTAGTTCAGGGGTGGCCAACCAGTCAGAGGTTAAGAGCCACATTTTGTCTATGTTACTGCAAAGAGCCACATCAAACACACAGTCACTGATACCACTTGTTTCAGTTTTTTGTTTTCTGGAGACAAGATTTCAACCACGTCACTGATGCATTTTTGTGGCATTGGGATATATATTTTTTAAATCCTCTGAAGCAGAGAGAGGAGCTGTGGATTATTGTTATTGATTAATGCATCAGTGTTTCTTAGGGTCCAAACACTAAAATCACAACTTAAAATGAAAGCGTTTAGTTTATTTAATAAAAGAGCACATGTTCAATGTGAAAAGTGACAGTACTGTAGTTATAGATTATTTGTAATTTGGTGCTATATATATATATATTTAAAAAAAAAAAAATTATATATATTATTTAAACACCTTGAATTTCAGGGGGGGACGCGGGGCTCAGTTGGCGGAGCACAGCGCCCCTCCAAGACAATGGTAGGGGAAACACTGGATAATGTTTAATCACGATAGGTTTCCCCCCCCCCAAAAGGTGATTGGTTCACTGCATCGCAGGTATTATTGTGATTGGCTCTTGGGCACATCAAAATTAGACGCGCTGTCATCCTCTCATACTGACACCTGACACCACACATACACACGTAGGGAGAGCCGGTGTTGCAGTATAAAATTGAGTCATGAGAACTGGCGACATTCTATTATCTTCAAAACTGAAATTGTGGGTGAGCAGAGCGGAGCTTTCCTGGCGTTTCGGGCTGCAAAAGTTGGAACAATGTGTTCAACTTCTGGAGCCGGAGACGTCGGGAGTAGCCAGCCCGTCAGTCAAATCAAATCCCGTTTATGCAAATCTGACAGTTTCAATTCGGCTAGCCAATCAAACCGCGTGGCAAGCTGGGAGAGCCAGGACCGCAGTTCATTTCCTCATATTCCAAACGAGAAATTTACGTAGCAAATCACCCGGGTTCTTTACGACCAGGAACTATTTAATGGGATACAAACCGGAGGACCCCAGGCCATGGAGAGAGGTGGCAGAGACAGTGGTCGCAAACTGGTAGGTTTTTGCTGTTTGGGAGTGTTATATATATATTAACTATATATATATATATATTGCTTGCATAAAATCCCCGGGGTTTTTTGCTTTTGTATGTGCGGTGGCCGGGACATTCTCATGTGATTGGTTGTTTGGTCTGCTGGGTGCTTCTATAAAATCCCCAAGCTTCAGACGCCGCTCCAAGCTTTTTTTTAAGTATAGTTTGGCGGGCCGTTAAAACACGCTCTCACCGGGCTTCAAAAAACACCCGTACATTCTTAAAGTACCATACTAGATGACAACGGAAAAAAGGGAATAGTAATCGTCTTTTTCACACAAGGNCAGCGCCCCTCCAAGACAATGGTAGGGGAAACACTGGATAATGTTTAATCAACGATAGGTTTCCCCCCCCCAAAGGTGATTGGTTCACTGCATCGCAGGTATTATTGTGATTGGCTCTTGGGCCACATCAAAATTAGACGCGCTGTCATCCTCTCATACTGACACCTGACACCACACATACACACGTAGGGAGAGCCGGGACGAAAGTAACACGGGACGAAAGTAACAGAGCGATTTTATCCGAGCCCAAACAACTTTGACCGGCCAAATTACGTCAGAATTATCAGCATTCGATACTTAACAGACCTACTAAATATCAGGTTTAACTGTCAGGAGTAGTGTTGTCACGATACCAACATTTTGGTTTCGATACCAAGTCAAGAATTCCGATTCTTTTTCGAAACAGTCTCAAATGTAAATATTGTGCTTTATTTCACACCAGAACCATAACTATAACACAAACTTTTAAACAATGAGAACAATAAATTAAATAAATGACAAGAATTCGTATTAAATCAAATTAAAACATTTCTTACAGACAGGCCTCGTGTAGTCCGCAGGCTTGCCCTCACTGTCATAGCTAAAATACATCAACATTTCGCTTCTGGCCTCTTTTTTGTCAACAAGCCGAGGCGCAGCAGCAGTTGCACTCCCACTTGCAGCCATGCTTCTCGTTTTCTCACATGCTCTGGCAGCTAGCGCGTGCACGAGAGAGGGGAGGGACTTAGAGCGTACTTGAAAGGGGCGGGACTGTAGGCACGGCTGCAGTGCAGGGAGTGGAAGCAGAGCGCTGAACACACACGGCTCTTATTAAAACAGCGCTTTCTCACCGGAGTACTTTCCCCCGTCATTCTTAAAGTACCATACTAATGAAACGGAGGAATAGTAACGTTTTGAACGGCAGGGTATCGCGGTATACCTTTCAAGTATCGGTACACCGTGCAACACTAGTCAAGAGTCAGTGTCTCTCCCCTAAACTCACACATATAAAATTCGATATGAACTGAAGAGCCGCATGAAACTAGGCAAAGAGCCGCATGCGGTTCGAGAGCCGCGGGTTGGCCACCCCTGACATAAATCACATGGATCTTTCTGTCATCAATAAACAAAATAAGTGGAAAATGTACTCCCAGTATCTAACCAAGGTTAAAACAGTGTGAGTTTACAGCACCATACATCAGTCAGCTCTTTTGTGTCCTGGATGTGTAAAATGAGCAACAATCTGCTGCCACCAAGTGGAAAAAACTCAGTAATGCATCTTTAAAATGTTCCTTTTAGCTCTTATGTTAAAAGAAACTCTGAAAATCACAATATACGGTGGTGATTTCCTGTATTAAGCTAATGCCCTATACAGGAAGAGGTAAGCACCAGGTAAGCACACATCATGACAACGTCATAGCTGCTGCAGTTGAAACTAACAGTCAGCATGTGGCTCTGATTGTCCATGTCGTCTTTGATATAACGCGGAGAAGTCGATGCCTCTAGCCCCCAACGGACATCCAGACAGAGCCATAGAAGCAGTTCTGACTGCAGAATCCAGTGTCCAGAAACATCCCTGGTCACATGACTGGTGATGGGAAGATGCTGGTGCTGTTGTTGGGAGTCTTTATGGCTGAGCTGGTCGGTTGAGCAGTTGCAGAGCTGTGTTGACTGTGTTGCTGCACTGAGTCCCACCGCTAGAGGGAGACACACATCGCATTACATTATAAATCTTACAGCATAATGAAAGAAACGGGGTAAGGGTAAGACAATACAGTAAGGGGGGTGGGGCAGGTTTCCACAGCTTGAATAATTGAACACAACCAATAACGTAATAACATTTCCTGAGTTAAATTGTAATTTAAAAAGATCCGATAATATATAAAAATGTATATATAAAAAACTAAATACATAGGCTATCAGGAGGAACTAATGATCAAACAAAATAATACAATTAAAAGAATAATTAATTATTATATTGAATAAAATCATAAATCATCATTTTAATTATTCATCATTATAAATGAAATTATAACTTAATTTACAGAAGAACACTTCAATGGGGGCATCTAGTGTACAAGGACAATTACAGCCAGTTACTGTCGTCTCATAAAATAATTTCATGGAGTATACTACACTATCAATAAGTACATCTGATTTATAGTATAACTGATAACAATATACAACATGGCCATATCTAGTACTGTTTGAAGGATTTGGGAACATCTTGCAGGTTGGCAGAGCTCTTGGGTCCAACTCTGGTCCAACATTAAACAAACCAGGATGTATATTCCAAAAAGCTGATTTTAATTGTTGTCCTCTGGAGACACAGGAAGTGGTGAGGGGTCTTTGCACAAACAAAGGATGTTGTGATGTTAAGACTGAATGCTCATAGAGCTTCTGCTGCCCCCAAGTAGAATAAACCAACAGAAAGAAATCACTTGATGTAACAAAGTGTTGTTTACTGCAGCCACAGTGGACACTGAGACGTTTGCTTAAGTAGTATACTTATGTACAAATTTGAGGTTCTTTTACCTTACCTGAGTATTTTTTATAATGCTAATATTCCTACTCAACTAGAATTTAAGGAAAACACAGACACTCATCACAGAGGTCACAACATCAATCGATCCAGCACAGCAATAGCCTATAGGCAAAACACAGAAGATCTACAAAGATATGACATAAAATGAACTCACCAAAGCTGCAGTGGATGGTTAATTGATTGGTTCGTTTTCTTTCCATTTTACTAATTGTAATCGCTATACGCTGCTCTCTCTCGTCTCCTCTTCACAAACAACTTGTCAGGTTTTGAGTTTTGTTGTGTCTAGTTGTGGGGTTATTTTGCTGTTCT
>NW_011359396.1:0-3088 GCF_000735185.1 Notothenia coriiceps
CCATCATAACAATTATAAATAATAAACGCTCAATTGTCAGTTTCACAATTGGTGTCAGAAGTGTGATTGACCAAGTGAGGAGGTGAGAATGATGAGATCACTCCTGCAGCTTCAGGCAGCAAGTGAGCAGCAGCTTGCATGGGAAGAGGCTCAACGGGCACTAACTCTGCTGCTGAGGCATCAAAGATCCTGGCGCAGAACCAGAAATTGATGTGGGAGCAGAAAGAGGAGATGCGCTTAGTGGAGGAGGCTCGTCTGATACGCCTGGAGGAGGAGAAGAAACTGGCAGAAGAGAAGATCCGTCAGGAGAGAGAGCGTCAGCTGCTGGAGGAGCTAGACGGACGGAAACGGCGACAGGGAGAGCTCGCGGCCCAGAAGGCCAGAAAGGAGGAAGAAGAATCGAGACGGGAGGAGCTGGGAAAAATCCTGGAGGGGAATAACCGCAAGCTGAAGAGGGAACTTGAGCGAGCGGCCGCTAAGAAGCTGGAGACGGTGAACAGCAGCCTACAGCGTCACCTGCAGTGCAGCATGGAGGAGAAGGTGAGCGCTGAGCTTCCTGAAGTCTACTCGACTCCACTCTCAAAGAAGAAGAAGAACAGACTAAAGGCAGAGCCGGCTGCAGAGCAACAAATGCCTCAGGCCACTCCATCGAAGAAGAAGAAGAAGAAGAAGAAGAAGAAGGTTAAGAAAAGTAAAATGGAGCCGGATGCAGGAGAAGAGGAGGGTCTCGTGAGTCCAGCTGAAACGACAGCGGAGGAAAAGAAGAAGGTGGACGGTCAGGAGGAGGTGCAGTCTGAGGACCAACCAGCAGGGGGCGATGCAGAGACAGAAAAGGAGCCGGAGACAACAGACGCAGACGCCTCTCTGCTCGCGTCGGGCCAAAAGAAGAAACGTCTCCAGAAGAAAGAGACGCAGAAACACCGGGCGGAGTGGAGACACATGGAGGAGAGCAAAATGGCCAAGATCCATAAGTGTCCCAGTAATGAGGTACTGTTCTCTTTCGGGAGAGGAAGGAGGAAATGTGACGAAGGTAACTTCGTCACTATGGACTGACGGCTTCGCGCCTTGTATATTGCACATGTCTTTTATTTTGAAAAGTGTTCCCCCTCCCGTTCTTTCTGTTACTCCTGATTATGGTCACCTGGTGCCCTGTGTTGTCTCCTCCCTCCCACCTGTGTCTAATTGCTCCCCCCTCACCTGTGTCCTGTTGGTTTGACTAGTGTGGGTGTGTATCTTCCGGACAATATTTGAAAAGTGCCGGTCAGAGGTCTTCTTTGTTATTTATTGAGCTTTAAAACAAATTGATAACAACTCTATATTATAATAATAATAATAATAATAATAAACGGAGCCTCTCTTTTCCTCCCCCTCTTCTGACAGCCCAGCAGCTGATCTCTGTGCAGGAGACATGGGGAGAGGGAGGCGGGGCTATTTCATCATTATCAGGAAATGATCGTATAGAGGCGCACACACGGAGCCGTTTGCACATCTATCCACCTTGGGACCCATTATCTTTGTGGGGTCCGTTTCTATCGTTTTGTTACGGCCTCGTGTAAACGAAAGGGCTATACGCAAGAGAAACTATGCGGATACAACCCGTATCGTCCTCGTGTAAACGGGGTCTCAGATCTGATAAACCAAATGGATAAATGAAGCAGCAGACATTCCAGGTCATCTCCTTCAAAGAGCACTGCCAAAGATCACAGCTGGACAGTCATGACCTCAGGTGAACTCCGGGAATTGAGACTCTGTAAATCTCACTTTCACTGAGACCTTAACAGATTGTTTAATTTCCAACAGAATTATACAAATATAAGTACATTAGCAGAGATTTCACTTCATTATAAAGTGAAGAAACAACCATACAATTCCAATAGAACTAGAAACCTCTGAGTATGATACAGGCAAAGTAAAACACCCCGTAGAATTACGAGACAGACATTTACTGACCAAGCTTGGTAAAAAGAATATTGTTTAGCTCTCTCCCTCTTTGCCTTCTTTGTTTACTCTGTCAACAAGGCTCTTCTATCTACAGTACTATAAGCTGTATTGTTTAGTTGCTTTCTATAGCGAAATGCTCTCTGTAACAGTGAAAACTGTTCATGTAGAGGGCTTTGATTGTTAAAGGGAAATTGAGCCCTGTAGACAGAATTTAATTATAAAGAACAGCTCATGGGAAACTAATCCTTTTCTTCCCGCCATCATATAGTCACATTTAAAATGTATTTCATAATGATAAGGTTACACAGATGTCTTATCTATGACACTTCACATACATACTTTAAAGTGGGTAGTGCTGGATGAAATGCTGGGCACACATTCTGAGCCAAACCTGATCAGTCCAGCCAGAACATGTGTGTGATTAATGTCTGCATTTCTGCTCTTTCTCACCCTAACCCTAACCAACGTGTGGATGCTTTGTACAAGAACATACCTGCCAACCCTACCGATTTGGGCGGTAGTCTAACGCTTTTGACATGTTTCTACCGCCTACCGACTTAGCTGGCTTTCCCTACCGATTTTCAATCTTCCCAAACTATAACAAATACAAATGACACTCCATAAACACTGGATTCGACTTTTGGCGGACATCGTTTGCAGCGTGTCTGTGATCCCATCATAAAAACAGTCCTCTGTGTTTCTGAAAGAGAAACAATGTGCAGACCGGGGGTAACGCTGCGGGAAAGGCAGCGTAACCCCCGACGAGGCATTTGAGTCCTGCAGGATTTCCCCGTTAGTATCAGTGTCTCGAAAACACATGTTGGCTACTGAAAGACATCCAGTGTTTGGTCACCCCTACTTTTCCGGAAGCATCCTACAGTGTCTCAACTGAAAGAGGACCACAAACACACACAAAATATAATACAATTTTGAGATTTGGGGATATTTATCTCCCATTCTTTCACTTTTTCTGACATTTTCAACACCAAACATGTCGTTAATGTCTCTGTTTAGTGAACTAAAGCAATCTGAAAGCCTGTACATTATTTATATCACACTTTATCAGTAGAAAAATGCAGGAAATGACTTTTGCTGATTTATGGCACAACACAAAGATATTTCGCTCTTTGCAAACAATATACCACAT
>NW_011359397.1:0-2511 GCF_000735185.1 Notothenia coriiceps
CCGTTTAACCACATTGCAGTGCTGCAGGGATAGGGGATGCAATGTAACGAAAGGTGACAACTCTTCCCCACTCGCTCCATTTATTGGGCAATCGCTGCATGACCTCTAAACCCCAGGTTCACACTGTGAGCCTCTTGGTTGTTTGGTGGCTCTGCTGTGGCCTTATGTGGATGAGAGGCTCCATTTGTGCATCTTTAGAGCTACATAGTTAGCTACAGGTTGCAATGACTAATAAGCACTTATCTGCGCCAGAGTCCTGCACGGGTCTGATTTTCAAGACCCGCTCCCGCCCCGCACCCGCGACGTGCAATACCGAACCCGCCCCGCTACCCGCACATATAACCAAATAGTTCCGCAACCCGACCCGACCCGCCGGCACAAGATCCGCAGCCCGACCCGAACCCGCATATATATATAAGCAGTGAAAACGTGCAATTATTAACACACGCAGTTGCATGTTTGGCTCAAAAAGCCTGGGAGGTTGGTTATTTTCTCCATCTAGGATGACACCAAAAGCCTCCCAGATGTTGGATTTCGCTCTTGAGGAAGAGTTATTGAAAATGCTGTATTCTCCGCTAGAGAGCTTCACCTCAGCCATTCAGAATGTGGCGCGCTCAGCAGCAGATAGATGCGCTGCAGAGGTTATGATTATGCTCGGTCCTGCGGGGGAGAGGTCTGAGGATTTAAACATTAAACTAAATTATTATTATTTAAATATATTTATTATGCAACACCCGCAACCCGACCCGCATCATCTTTGTTTTACCCAGAACCGAACCCGGAAAAAAGCGTTTGAAAAAATACCACCCGCAAATCACCTTTTTTGCGGGTCACCCGTCGGGTACCCGCGGATACCCGACCCGATGCAGGACTCTGGTGTACGCATCCAATATCTCCACACAGATCTGAAAGATATACAGTTCTGGAAAAAGTTAAGAGTCCACTGCAGTATTATCAGTTTTTCTGGTTTTAATATGTATAGGCTATGTGTTTGAGTAGAATGCAATTTTCTACAAACTACTGACAACATTTCTCTGTGTTGGAATTCAACAGACACTGGAATGGAATGGCTGCCATACATGTAGAGATTGAGATTTTAGAAACGTTTGCAGTTGTCTCTTTTTGTCTTCTTCTCCAGAGCATTATGTTGTATATCCATGTTCCAGATGTTTTTATTTGGAATTGATTGTACATACAATATTTTTTTCACAAGCCATGGTGATACAGCAGGTGTTTTTCTGGTGTTACGGTGACTTGTATGGGCAAAATAAGGGGATGCACAGCTCCACCCAACACTTTTCTATTTAAATACATGCAGATAATCTCATCACTGGCATCCAGAAAATTACCTGATCATGATCATTTAAAGGTATAGATAGATACAAGGGGGTTTGGCAACTCTACATAGACTGTGTGCATCCAGATAAACCACAGGTAGCCTATCAATGAAAAACTTTACATCATCGAAAAAATATAAGAACCTAATACCACGGGACAGTAACCACAAAAACCACTGATGTCCTCTCAAGCAGAACTGAACACTATTGACACCAGCTATTCATAACATGCTTATTACAGCTAATATGATCTCAACAATCTATACAGAGTGTTCTGCACTCACAGTACTGTGAGATAATGCTGCTCACGCCCCTCCTCTCTCCTCAGCTCCCCTCTGCATCTTCATCTTCCTCTACCTGGTGTTCACTCGCTTCTGGCTGATCAGTGTGCTGTACGCCGTCTGGTGGTTCTATGACTATGACACCCCAGCACGTGGGGGCCAGAGGGTGCCCTTCTTGTGTGGCCTTAAAATGTGGGACTACATGCGAGATTACTTCCCCGTCAAGGTGAGAGACAACCTGAAGAAATCCCTTTCACAAGGCCTACATGTCAATCACTGCTTCTGCTGTATGCACATACCTGCCTTTAAGCCAGGGGTGGGGAACCTTTTTCCTCTCAAGGGCCATTTCAATCTTTACAACATCCTTCGAGGGCCGTACAAATGATTGAACTCAACGTCTGCTTAAAAAACTCAAATCGCAGCCCATTAATTTCGCCTTTCTTTCATGCTGTGCAAAGAAAAAGCAACCTCTTAATCCAGATATTTGACCATGACCCGCGCATTCATGCACCGTGGCATGACCACCAAAACAGAAAGATATGGACACAAGATGTGTGCAAATGTATTTAGTTTCATATCCATGTGGACATGATTTAAGTGGGGGGGATCTAACCTCATCTAGGGGGGTTTGGGGGCATGCACCACCAGGAAGATGTTTTTTAAATGTTGAAGTTAAAAGACTAACTTTGAGAGCAACATGAAGAGATCTATGGATGCATCTCTCAACACCCATATGAAACAGAACTGTAAGCAGATTTTTTTCTTTATGGATATTTTACAAATCACTTCCTTTCAAACTGTATTCTTGTTTATTAATAACTAACTTTTTTTTACTGTCATATTAGTATTGTATACCTGTTTACTTTATTCTCTTATTTTCTATAACTATAATG
>NW_011359398.1:0-9975 GCF_000735185.1 Notothenia coriiceps
TTATCTTTTAAATTGGCAAACATCATATGTGTAATTTGTGGCACAATTCAAACGGGATCGAAAGATAATCTTTCTCTCTCCATTGACTTCAATGCATAACTTTTGCAAAATAAGGTCCCATGGAGCTCAACCAGAAGGGGAGGGACTTCGCCTCTCTATTTGGTAACGTGTGTGTGCATGTGGAACTTCCCCTCAATTCCATTGGCTCTAGCGGTTAAAAAGAGATGTCAATCATCAAAATCAACCAAGGGGGGCCAGAGATATGTCAAATCCACCCAAATGACCACAGAAGTGTTATTTTTTGCTAAATCTCTCTTAAAAAAGTAAAATGTCACTTGTTTTGCATCAATCTTGATACAGGGTACTTATTATATGTTATATGTTTGGATTCCTAAAGCTTTTAGTCTACTATCCCATCATTCAAGGGTGGTTTTCACTATATGTAATGTTTTTTATTTTGGACGGACACAATAATTTACATTTTTTTACTATGTTCAATCTGAATTTACTTTAAAATAAAAAATATATATATTGATTCTGACTCCTCTACATCCAACTCACAGGTTTATCATTGCTTTGAGAAATATAATTATGAATTTACCCCTTTTAGAAGTGAAGTTATGGTAATTTGCTCTGGGAATGTCCTTTTTGAGTCTGAGACCTGGAAAACAGGCTCAGGGCTTAACAGGTTAAAGGTTTACACTTGTATTTTTTTAAAATATATGCTCCGTAGGGTGCCAATGCGTTTATGTGACATTGAGCGGGAAGCACAATAAGCCTCCCAGAACTATATACAACAGACCCCAACGGACACATATCACTGAGAGAAGCAGAGACGCACAAGATAAGATACGCCTTGTCAAGTATGTTAATAAACTACAACAGGAGAAGACATGTTGTTCAATCAACACAGCAGGGACAGTGCGGTGTGCAGCAGGCAGCAGCAAAGAAGCGCTGCCATTATGAGTGATAGTGAAAGCTTGTCAGATTATAAAGATTATCTCTTTGTCATAATTAAACATAGATGCTCGTTTGATTGCGATCATCAGATGGCATTGAACTTTGTTACTCAGCCAGAACAAAATTGTTTATTATTTATGTATTTTCAGTGTGAAAGCTCCTGATAAATCTGCATCATCTCTGTAATTATATTCCAGTCTCTTGAATGTTATGTTAGTTGAGTTCAAACACTGTGTGTGGATACAAGCACATTCTCTATATTATGTGTTACATGTAGTACAGAGAAGATGACAATTTGAATTTCTCATTCCATGTACTGTACTGTAGCTGAATGTGTCACATTTTGGTTTGCTTTAGCTCGACTGAGTGTGATTGACAGACGGCACAACATATGTGCAATTTTTTTAAACTTTTGGCCGAAACATTTCATTTTGCGGAGAAAGAGAAGTCCAATAGTAATTCTTATATATATTGTGATGGAAGACAGTGTATTTAGAGAATATATTAAAGAACATATAACATACGTACATTAACGAGAAAGTTGTGTTTACAATATCAAATTACTTGCAAAAATGAAGTAATGCCAAGGCTATTTTCGCCTAAGCCTGATTTTGGTAACTTACAGTCTAGTAAAATGTAACTTTTAAAGGATACTAGATATATATTTCATACTCAACCTACGGCGAATCGGCTGATGAATGAGCACAACTTCAGTGCTCTGCCTGAACTAATGCTAAGCCCCATTTACTGTGGTTTAATAGTGTCGTTAAAAGGCCTGGTCAATATATAAAAGACAATAAAGCTCCACCAACACTGGAATGAATCTTTTGGGTGTAACATGTAGTTGCTGCTGTAAAATGGCAGGCTCACGTGTGCAGCTAGTACTCACATACCAACTACTAATGTAAAAACAATAATGTATCAAGGTTAATATGGACAAACTACTAGATCTGAATCCAATACAGGGCCACTTTCCCTAACTTCAGCCATAATTCAGCAATCAGCATTATAAGCTGCACAGTGCACGAACAACACCATCTGTTTCTAGAGAGGGCCTGTCTCTTCTGATATACAGCACACACACACACACACACACACACACACACACACACACACACACACACACACACACACACACACAGACTGTCTCTATCTCTCTCACACACAGACACACACTCTCTCTCTCTCTCTCTCACACACACACACACACACACACACACACACACACACACACACACACACACACACACACACACACACACACACACACACACACACACACACACACACACAACTAAAGCCCAANCAAGCACACACACACACACCATCCCTGAGCTGTCCCTGCCTGCATCCAATAATGTGTGTGTATATGTGTGCACTGGCTTGTGTGTGTCCATATGCGTGCATGATAGCCTATACCTGTGTGTGTGTGTGTGTGTGTGTGTGTGTGTGTGTGTGTGTGTCTGTGTGTGTGTGTGTGAGTGTGTGTGTTTGAGAGTGTGTGTATTCCCTGCACAGCTCCTGTCCGTTGTCAGTGTCAAAGCCGGTCCGTTGGGCCTTTCAGTGCACAGGTGGCGAAATACTGGCCCCTAATGAGTCCATATGAGACCGTCTGGGAGAGATGTGTGCTTGGGTGTCTCTGTTGGTGTGTGAGTAAGCGTGGGGGCCATATTGATGTTCTCTTTGTGTGCATGTACTTTTAAGAGGTAAAACGTATGTGAGAACTTTGTGTGCGTAGTTAGGATGAAACTTGCCAAGGAGGATGAACTCAGTGACCCTGCCAACCGCCAGTGGCCTGCATGTGATCAGTTTGTTTTTCAGGCGTTGTGTGCTTTTAATCGTTTTTTTGTTTGCTGCAGTATACCCACAAGCATGCATATTTGTATCCCATCTCACCTGTCAACAAACAGTGTGTCTACATAGTCTCCGAGAATATTCCTTAGGTAAGCTAACCTGACTGTGTGGCCTCCCTCTTTGTGCATATGTGTGTTTAAGTCAGGTTCCATATCTTTAATGAATGTCATACCGAATGTGTGCATGCCGTTTGCGTGCTGATTCTCTTCCAGTGGCCCCAGGACACAACGTGTCAGAGTGCAGCTATATTCACACTCATTCTTAGAATAACAAGTGTTATTATAAGAACACAGACCTAGACTTGGCTTCTTAACAGGTAAACACAGACACACTCTCGCCCCCTAAGAGAAAAAGAGATGAATTCATCAACCTTTAGCTACTGGCATGCTCTCAAACACACATGCCATGTACAGGCCCACACCCACGCACATGCAAGCACACACTCTCATTTTATAAAAGCAAAAAGATCACTACCTGACAAATAGAATTATGAACATTTTAATAGATACATACAAACACATATTGTTTATTTAAATTGTATTTCTTTGTACGGTATAGTGCTTCAGAAAATCTAAAAATGGTTTGATTGCCTTGCAAATTGTATTTTGAATTGTATTTTTTTCCACCTGATTTTTCTTAATTTCTTCTTAATTTGTTTAAAAAGGTATACACAAACCATCACAAATGTATAAAACAAAAACTAAATATGTTACTGAGTTTTAAAGCAGAATTCATTTCAAATGTTCCAGTTCACAAGAGTGCAGCAGTTAGATCAGTTGAACTGAACTTCAGTGGGCAAACAGATCTGTTTTTGTCTCACACAGTTGACAACGTTTGCACTTCACTTAAAACATGAGGTGTGTGTGTGCGTGCGTGTGTGTGTGTGTGTGTGTGTGTGCGTGTGTGTGTGTGTGTGTGTGTGTGTGTGTGTGTGTGTGTGTGTGTGTGTGTGTGTGTGTGTGTGTGTGTGTGACTGCATGACTGTTTTTCCATATGAGTTCCAATGTGCTATCTCTTTATCTGTTGACACAACATTATGTGTGTGAGTCAGTGAGTTGAGTCAGTGGTTTAAAGCTGGTTTGACCGGTCTATTACATGAAACCCGCCTCTCACCTTCTGGGATAGAGAGACGGCTGCAGAAACAATAACAAAGTGGCTTTATCACTGTCGAACATCACAACAAGCGATTGCTTTTATTTTGTATAACACAGTTTCTCAAAAATCTACTTCTGCATAAGTAGTATACTACTTCAAAATGTGTTGGATGTTTGATATGGGAAAATAGGTTAACGTGTGAAGACAAATCTATTTAATTTTAGGAATTGTGATGCTCTCAGCAATATTCACAACCACAGTTAGTTTGGGGCATTCACAATGCATAATTAAAAGTTTTTTCTTTCATAATTTTGCTGTCATACTACCGCAGAATGAAGACATCAATGACAAACTCAGCTTGTTGTCAAAACTGTTTTAATTGATTACATTTTGCACAGCTCCAGAGACAGGTACTTACAATTCTAGTCATTTATCCATTAAAAAACAAAAATATCACATTTGATGACAAAATGAAGATTATAATTGGAGGAGCTTGGCTGTGTGAAATAACCACTTACCTATTACACTGTTATTCAGCGCTCGCCTCATTTGAAGTATTGGCTGTTAATTGAAGACAAATTGTGTTAAAATTGGCTTAATATAATAACCTGAGAGAGTTTCTTCGTGTGCTCTGCAATATAAAGACAATTTAGTTGCAATAATATAGGAAGAAAAGTAAGTGATTTAATTAGATTTTTTTCCTGTTTAATACGTCAGATGTCACTTTATAGCTGAGGACCAAAGTGTCTACTTCTTTTTAATAATCCATCACATTTTTAGCACAATTCCCCCCTTTCACACAGCAGATGTAGGACTTTCACAAATGTAACGGGAGACTCAGAAGACAGCAGACGGAGATCTGTTGACATAGTTGATGAAATTATGATATTTATTCCATTTTGTCTTCATTCTAAATAGATTTAGAAGGGCTTGTCTTATTGAGTGTGACGAGCCTTGTCACTGCCTGACATTTTCCATAATAAAACAATCTCCGCTTACATGTCTGAATAGGAAGAATACAATTATGATGGAAATTTGGAATATTACAGGATGAGTGAGATGTAAAAGAATATGATGAGGATTTAATCGACATTTGGCCACCTACTGAGAGTAGAGAAGAATCAAACACGAAGAGGAAATGCAGCTTAATGGGAAAGACGTGTCTCATGAAAGAGAAGAAAATTGTTGCTTTATTAGTGTAATGTTCAACAGTCAATTCACCACAGATTTCATTCATGAACATCACAGTGGCAAAGTTAACACCCCAGGGTGCCAGTTATTCCCCTATCATCAGAATAAATGTGACTTTATGAATAACACAAACGGAAGACAAGACTCCTTAAACCACTGATCACTAATGACAATATTCTGGACTTTCAAAATGCTTGGTTGACCTTCTGTATTAAGAAAGGCATTTTTTTTATATCAAATGCATCTCTACTTTCTCCAGTGATGACATTGTGACTCTTGAAGGTCAATTAAAATGAGAAATGCGGCATATTGACCCATGTAAAACATACTTTGATGTTGATTTAAACTGGTCAATGCCATGTGTTAAACCACAGAACATCGTAGCATGTTTGACTCAATTTACATCTTGGAGGGCATGTCTATGTCTACCACTATATCCACCTTGGAATCAACCTTTTGACAACAAGGAGCTGCACTTAAAAGTAACAGGCAGCAGACAGTTTGATTAGTAAAATAATTCAGTAAGCGAGTACCTATTTGAATGTATCTGCTAGTACTTTTCATTTGTTCTACGTCTTTTTAGATTTTGGAATTCACCTATTCCCTTAAAAGTTACAGTGCAGTTTAAGATTTTTTTTTTATGAACAGACTGCATTTTTTAAGCATGCTGTCAAGTGAAAAGCTTCTCATTAGATATTTCAGCTTCTTTTAGAAATGGAAAAAATTGAAAAAAAACGTTGAGAACCATGAGTTTTTTTTTCTATTATAGAGCAGGTATAGATAGCATTCACTATTCACTGGGAAAATGTCATATAGAAAATGACTTTGCAAGGAACCATGTAGAGCTATACGGTTATTGAAAAAACATCACTCAATACAAAGTACCTCACAGAAGCCATTCCACAAATAGATGCCATTTACTTCAAGAGGAGCAAAGTAGAGTGCATTCGCCATCTTCTACAAAGTCCTGCCGAGAATTCCCAATTTTGCAACACAATTTAGCATTTTGGAATGCAGTTGATTGTTGGCAATGTTGGCCCAGTATTCTTAAAGTAACTCCAATCATGAAGCTTGTCTGCTACTTATTTAGGATTCTGTCTTCAACAGGATGTACAATTCAAGTGAGAGAACCAGAGGAGGTTATGTTCATGCATACAATAATGGAGAATCCTGACACACAGGAAGACAGCAAACACAACACACAAATAGATGTGATTAACTGTGAGTGGCTTAAAGCGAGGGATGTGCTGTGTAGTTGCCATTTACAAATAATGGACCTGTCATATGATGTGGGCAGATGGCAGTGTGGAAAAGTGGGGGATGCTTCTGGTTCATTGAATACATGTTTATGTAAAGGTCAAGCTTATTAAGTTGATATAGAAAGAGCACAGTGGCCTAAACAAGCTTGTCAAGCAAGTATCTGTCAGAGTAACAGTGAGCAGAGGCAGAGTTGGAGCTACAAAAGGAGGGAAATTAAACTATGTAAAAAAATTCACATCATTTCTCGAACAAAGTGGGATGTCATAGTGGAGCCGGGGCAAAGTACGCACTGTCCTGACCACGGAGAGCAGTTTTCAATACTTGCAAATGTAGTTTAAACTGCACTGACAGAAAATGAAGCTCTGGCAAACACCTCATTTCTATTAACTCATAATATTGTCGGTTTGGTTTATACTCATAATAGCAGTTGTTTTCTCTAATGTGGCTGCTGTATTAATCTGATACTGTTATTCATTCGATGTCATGTCAATACTACCTAACAATACGTTGGAGCAAATTCTATATTTGACGGTATTTCCCTTGGAGTTTCCAGTAACTGTTGCTTAAAATGGTAATAGGTGTTTTACAGAGTAAAATGTATTTTAGCAAAAGTTATTTGGTGCTTTGTGAACATGTAAGTATTCACTGCAAAACCATGAATGCCTCTTGTCCGCATGGAAATGAACTTTTTTGTCATTCCAATCATTTCTTTGAAAATACAAAATGTTTGAAGGATTATTTGACTAATCATCTCTTTAGAGAAGCACAACAAGTACACAATTGGAAAATGATATCTCAACGATTTTGAAATTACCTTTCTTGCTGAAATAAAGGGTGCTAAAAAGACAGAATTTCCCCTTCTTTAAGATTTTAAGGAAACATCGGATTCCGATCAAGCTTATTCAGGAAGGTGAAAGCAGGGTAATTATGTCTCATGTATAATTCATTTCCTCCCCCTCTCTACCCTTGATTTTCCCTGACAGGTGCCTGTGTGTCCTATTCCATTACCCATGTCATTTCCTCTCCTTCAACTGCAATTCCCTCTCATGTCCTTAACATTGATCCCAGAGGACTGACATGCAAGTGGAAGGAAGGAGGATGGGTACAGAAGAAGGAAAATCATGACAAAAAGGGTGAAAGATAGAAAGAGATAAATTAATAAAATAATAAAAAATAATTACAGCGGGCAATGTGTCCTCAATATTTGAGCTTGTATGCAGATAGACACAAGTAGATATAGAAACAACATAGCTAGGGAGATAACTAAGCCATCCCTAAGTCAAAAAGCCAGTCTGAAGCCTTCTAGTAGGAGACATTATAAAAGCCATTACAGCCAGATGGGCAACTGCTCAGGCAGGCAGTCACACTGGAATTTACCACCTTACCCAACCAACGCACACTCAGCTACCAAAAGCTGTGAGAATCAGCTTGTAAGCCACCAGCTTTCAGACAGACAGCTGTCTATCCAAAAGGCAATCAGATAGGAAGCATGCAGCTCAACAGCCAGCTTCAAGGACAGATAGACAGATAGAGCTGCTGCTGCTGCTGCTGCTGCTTTGCTGCTGTTCTTCCCCTCCAGTGACGCTAGATAACAGCATGCAGCTAGACAAGGTAATCCACCATAAAAATACTGTTAGAGCTACCCAGAGATAGCTAAACGCTGACAGAGGAGGAGGCGAAGAAGGAGGAGAGAGATAGATGTGGATGAGGAGGGGTTATGGGGTGGTGGAAATGGAGGAAAGAGGGTTAAAGAATGGGATGTAGGGATAAAGGGAGAGGGGGAAAAAGAGAGGGCACAAGTGGACGAGAGATGAAGCAATGGGAGATGAAGAGACAAAGAAAGAGGATGAGGAGCTAAGTGTGGAAAAGTGACCATTTCTCTGCTTGTTTGTGTGCTCCAGACTGCAGCTGAATTCCCCCAGAAACCCCAGACAATGGTTGATTGATGGGAAGGGGTGGTGGGGGGGAGCAAAACATAAGGAGGAAGGAGAAAGGGGATATGGGAAGAGGAAGGGAGCAAGAGTTTTCCTCTTTCTTTCCTGCTGTCTCATCCTCTGGGTTTCTGTTTTTGCTGGCTCCCTCTCTCCCCGCTCTCTCTCTCCCTCTCACTCTGTCTCTGACTCCAGACAGTGTTGAATGTAGGTCACCCTGTCTGGAAGCTCCTCTCTGTCTCTCTCCCTCCCTCCATTCATTCATTCCACCGTTCTTTGCCTTTCCTTCTCCTCCACTGGGGCTGCGATTTGTCCGGGCTGGGTGCCGCTTGCTGGACAGCTCTCCTAGACCGATACCGCTGCACTGGATATGATTTATATTGCATATGGAATCTGCACAATCACAAGGCCCGGCTGCATCTATATCCAGGAATGAGAGCGGGAGATTTGCATCGTTTTATCAGCAGTAGCACCCAGGTGGAAAATAAGGATAGCCAGAGACCATGGGGTCATCATGGGAGTGCTTTTATACAAGAGCAGGGAGAAACCTTTGGCATTGCTCCTGCATTCTCACGCCAATCCAAAAAATAGACCCATGGAAAATTGCACGTTCGCTCGCTTCCAAAAATCCACAACATAGGTCCAAATCTTCTTTTCTTTCGTCCAACTTTGTGTGTGTCTCTTTTTTGGCTGCCAGGTTGAGTTGCGCATATTCCTTTCTCCAAATGTCTTGAAGCAACTTTCAGCACAGAGATAGGACAGGAAAACAAAAAATCCCTGAAACGACGGCTGGATGTTACAGAAGCTCTTCGTTTAAAAACATACGGAAACGTTGTACTGTCTTGCTTTTGCCCGCTACTCGTCTCTTCCCTTCCAAAAAATATGGGAGTGGAGCAGGGAAGAGTGTGTGTGTGAGTGTGTGTCTGCTTCCCCTGCCTGCCGCAGTGCAGAGCGACTGGCTTGGAGAAGTGAGGGAGGCAAAACGCAGACTGTTGCTAACTCTGTGGTGGCAGACTGGCAGAAAGTGTTTGTGTGTGTGTGTGAGAGTGTGTGTGTGTGTGTGTGTGTGTGTGTGTGTGTGTGTGTGTGTGTGTGTGTGTGTGTGTGTGTGTGTGTGTGTGTGTGTGTGTGTGTGTGTGTGTGTGTGTGTGTGTGTGTGTGTGTGTGTGTGATGTGTGTGTGTGTGTGTGTGTGTGTGTGTGTGTGTGTGTGTGTGTGTGTGTGTGTGTGTGTGTGTGTGTGTGTGTGTGTGTGTGTGTGTGTGTGTGTGTGTGTGTGTGTGTGGCAGAACCCCGACATCGTGCTGGTCCACTACCTGAACGTGCCGTCCCAGGAGGATTCTGGGAAATGTAGTCCGCTGCTGTGTGCTGTTAACGAGCGGCACGACAGCCTGAGGTGGAGCAGAGAGGAGCTGCTGAGCCAGCTCAAACCCATGTGTACGTACTAATACTGCGTATACAAATACATCACATACTACATGTACTTATACATTTACTGCAAGTACTTCTGCTATATATATATATCTATATATATATATATATATATATGGTACTTTGTTGTTGTTCTTCTGTTCACATGCAGTATTTTATATATTTTATGTTTGCGTACTTTATACTACTATTGTGCACTAATTGTGTACTTTTAGTATTTGACAGTACTAAAATGTATAGTACTAGCAGTCAGT